>NC_092821.1:123279959-123362459 GCF_023375885.2 Dermacentor andersoni | reverse complement strand
GTAACCCACTCCTTCTTGTTCGTCTGTTTCGCTTCCCGAGAAAGCAGACGACGACGAGGCATTAAGGCACCGCTGTATCTGCATAGAAAGGCGCCGAGAAGTGGGCCGCTCCGCAGTAAGACTCGTGCTGCAGAGAAGCCCATCCTCGAGAACGCTTACCTGAGAACGGAGGATGGCATAGCGGCTCGGCGAACGTCGGAGCCGTGGTTCTCTGGCAACTACGCGGCCCTTCTTCTCTGCACGGGGTCACTAGGGCACCCTCGTGTAGATAGGCAAGGGCGTAGCGCACACCGAAAGAAGCACGCCACCCCATTCCGCGCTCATTCCCCAGTCCGCTTACGCATATGTTGCGGTGAATACTCTTGGATATCGCGCTCCTCACAGAAGAGCCGTCGAAATAGCACAGAAAAAAAGGGCAAAATAGCTGCCCTCTTCTGATTCCCTACGACACGTGCTTTTCTTCTTTAAAGCTGCGTCGGAGGGAGGTGCTGGATCCTGGCTACGGTAAATGACGCAGAAAGTAGCGCAAAGTAACTGCTGCTCCGAGAGTGATTCGGTGTACTACCAGAGGGGGTCAAAATGGCATAAGCCGACCAAATGACGTGCTTTCGGAATCCACGTCGTTGGCGGGAACAATGTACTCACCTCGTACGGTTCGGGTCTGCTTACCCCTCTAGGCGTTAAAGGACTTTCTAGGTCTTTCTGGACCATTGCGAGGTGAAGAAAGAATTAAGGACGGTGGTCTTTGATGGCGTCGTAAGTTGTATGGGCTACGTACTCAAGAGAAAGCTTTAGCTCGGAGCAACTTCTATTTCCGCCATTCAAGCACAAGTAAAACACAGAAAAGGCTTCTATGTGACAATCGGCGGACGGATTTGTGCGAAGTTTCGTGCATTTGAAAGATCACGTTATTTCTGGCGACTTTCTGGTGAAATTCCCGAAATGTTGTAAGTTAAGAAAACACAAAGAAAGCGCAAATATATAAATCGTCAACTTTGTACCGTAAAGAAATATTGCAGTTCTGTGAAATAGCATCGGTTAGACCACCTAAAGCGGACACACTTTATCTACAAATTTGCAGCTTGCGTTATAGTGCCACAATGTTTTGCAATGGTTTCGCAAAAGTTGGGTACACAAATATTAGTGGCACACTTCAAACCCCCGTGTAATGCATAAATTTCGTCCGCTTTAGATGCATCATCAGCTACAGTTTACAAAATCGTAACATCAATTTTTGTGGCCAAGCTAAAGTTTTAAATCAGATACTTGACTTTTTTTTTTCATTTTTTTCGCCCTTGATAATATTCAACAGCGTTTGTAAATATGACTGACTATCTAAATCAAATTTCTGCTTCCTAGAGTAACTATATTTTAAGGCTCCCTTTTCTAATGCAATGAGCCACATGGAACTTGGTGCGGTGATTGCAAGAAAAAAATTATTTCTTCGTTCTCATGTGTTTAGATAGGAGCTCCCGTGCTAATGCTTCGTCTTAAACCCCCTCTACCTGTTTTCTTTATTTTCTTTTTTACTTCTTTTTTTTGCAAAGGACCAGAAAGGTGGGAAGACAATAGAGGGCTGATCGCTTGACCAGCATGAATAGGCATGCTCCGTAACCATTTCTCCAACAGAATAACCCTTGTCGCGGAAGGGTGAAAGTTGCATTGTGAAGAACGGTTGAGCGAAGGCTCATGTCCAATAGACTGGAAACATTCCCAAGAAGAACAAAAAAAAATTAGAACAATGAAGACGCGGAGAAATCGTCACCTTCATGAACGTAAGCAAACTCGACCGGTCGTTCATTTTCACAGTTAGAGCAATTATAATACGTCCATCAAACCCGCAGGGAAGAAACTTTTCACTCATTGGGTGTGATCTACAAAAACGAATTGGAAGAAATACGCAAAAAAAGATTCACTTTAATAAGCGCCAACACTGCAATCTAGACAAGTTGTCTTTTAAAATTCAGTCTATAGTGGCCGCAATACAAAGAGCACGTTGCGAAAACGCTGGAGAATTGTTCACATGGATTCAAAGTGTGTTGCGAATCTCGTCGAGAAAACAAGAATGTTTGCCGTCTTAGTCGAACACTAATCATCTTACGTTTTATACCGCGCCTAACGTA
This sequence comes from Dermacentor andersoni, assembly GCF_023375885.2. Taxonomy (NCBI): domain Eukaryota; kingdom Metazoa; phylum Arthropoda; class Arachnida; order Ixodida; family Ixodidae; genus Dermacentor; species Dermacentor andersoni. The sequence continues at coordinate 123,360,336 of NC_092821.1, read as the reverse complement.
GACTGCGAAGTAGGCGACTTCGTGAAGAGACAGCATCGAAGACTGCAAAGATGCAGGCAAGTTTGTTGTGTTCATAAACAGGTGAAAAAGTGCGTAGCTAAGAGAGTACTGTTAATCCATATTTTCGATACGGATGAAATCCAGTTTACCTCACTAGGGCGTCAAAGCTTATTAGGGAGCTTTGGCTTGGAGCCAGATCCAATTTTTAATGTTCAAATACATGTGAAAGAAATGATCTCATGAAAAAAGAAACCACTAGACCGATATGAAAGAACTCTTTGACCTTTTTTTTTAGAAAAATAGGGGAAGGGGGGCGAGTTCTTGCGACTACTTCAAGCATAAATTTGACTCAAGGCATCACCGCTTACCAAAAAGAAAGACGAAAATTGGCCACTTTCCGACACTGACGAACAAAATTTACACGAGTAGGCAAATCTGCACCAAAAACAGATATCGCGTTTAAGTAAACGGCATTTCTTAGAGCACCCAAAGTGGACAAGTGTAACATACAAGTTTTTCAGTTTGCGTGAAATTATGATAATTCTTGACTATGAGAATTTCGCACAAGCCCTATTCAAGAAACTAGGGGCGTATTCCAAGCAGCTAGGTATAAAATACATATTTTCTGTCCGCTTTAGACCACTCATTATCGCCAGCGAACAGAATTGGGAGGTAGTTCTTCGTTGCTGAGTTAAATGGTTTCAACTTGATGCTCCAGCATTCCAACTTTCTTTTTTATTTTACAATTTTCAAACAAAAATTGTTATAAAAATGTATGGCCTAAATAAATATCTGCTCCATACAGTCCCTACATGCTTTATCTTTTTCTGTCACAAACCACTTCTAATTCGATGCATCCGTAGATGCTGAGCGAAACGATTTCTTCTTTCCCATCTATTCGGTAACAACGCCCTCTTGAGACTCACTTTAAAACTGGTTGAAAGCCCGTTGACGGGTCTGAATCGTCAAGCCTTGGGCGTAAGTTAATTTCGTTCGTGCCGGAGTCAGCAAGCCTAGTGCAATTGGGTTGAGTCAGTGAAAGTGGGGTCGCCTAACAACCGGTCGCGTGCTTTGACGCAGATTAGGCAACACTACAGCCTGAAATAAAGCGCGCTTGGAAGGCGTCAGATTTACTTTGGCGTCGGAAAGCTGGATGCAAGGGGGTCGAACGATGCCAGGGTACCTTCGTGTTCCAGAACGCAGCAAACCGGCTGTCTTTTTTTAAAACTCCAAGTTGCTTGCAAGTTTAGCTGCCTGCGAGGGTTTGGGACGCAACCTTGCAACACTGAGTCAAGTTTGTCCATTGAATGTTTTCACGATTCAGAAAAAAAAAAGAAAGTGCACTAGCAGGGGGCGTTCAGACCAGACCATGACTGTGACTGCCCCGAGCGAATTTCCACTGCTTGCATCTCAACTCCTAACCTCTGCCTAACGCAGCCTCCTGCTCAAGGCCACGGTATCCCCCAAAAAAGTAGGAATGCAGTGAAGAAGCAGACAAACACATCAAGCATACGTCCGTTCAAGATGCCAATATGGAAATTCTATTGTCTGCCTGTTGACTTTTCGTCGCCGTCAACGTACGTTTTGTTGAGATGCAATGGCCTGTTGTCACGTGGCTATGACAGCTCGCAGGATATGTTAGGCAGGCAATGATGGATCAAACTTTAAACCGCTTATATAGTTAACTAACTGAGACTTGTTAACTATATGGTTAACAAACTAAGAGTGCGGTCGGCGTTCGTTAAGTCGAATGACATCCGCCTGCGGCTGCTTTTAAGCACGAGTCATCGAAACTTCCAGATGCTCCCGCGGTGACGAGGTAAATCTTAGAACGCGCCCCAATCGACTATCAGCGCGTCTACGAAATAATTCGTTCCCTGCCTCTTTTTTCTGGAAAATATTGTTACGTTCAAGAACCATGCGTGATCTGATGTGGCGAACGCATTCCCACGCGACACCTGCCAGAAACACAATGAGAGGCCTCGTAGCACGAGCAAATGAAACTGGCACTGCAATATCATGCGTGATTTTTGCAACGGATTTTAGTTCTGCTGTGACCTGGGCACTTACCACGTTAGAATGAAGTAAAAATGCCTATACTACTTATGCCGCATGCAAAGACTTTTCGCATACTTCTTTGCTTTTCTTTATACTTCTAGTTTCTGCTACATAAATTGAATAGCTTTCTCTGACAAAAGCTTTTATCGAGTCTTTCTTTTTTCTTAGGGATAAATTTGCACTTAATGGCCTCGAAAGAAAATCATACCAGAAAGACTACACAAATCAGCCTGCGAAGTGTGCTAACTTGTCATTATACAATACAGTACTTCCCTTGGAACCAACAATGACGACTAGAATACTCTTGGGCAAATTGCTTCTCTATTCCCCCTCTGCTTCGTTTGGCTACATTTCTCTTTCTTTTTGCTAGCTTCTTGGGCTCGTGGCTAACAGAAGCAAAACCTAGCCGCTCCGTTTTTCTGAATATTGTTGCTCTCGGCAGACCACGTGTATGGCATGTAAATAAAAAAGCCATTTGCAGCTATTGTCATGACTAATGAAACAAGTTCTACCTGAATCATTGTTAGCAAGTGTATTGCGACAAGACAAATACAGAGAAAGGATTTCATTCACAGCGAAAGACAGGGGAAAGGCAAAAACATTCTAATGAACCCGAAACTAACTAACCCACGAGAGAGCGTTAACAAAGTTCTTTGGACGGTTCTATCGTATGAACGAAACTGTATAAACTATACCCAAATTGCCCTTCTTCCGTCTGACTTTGGGCCCAGTTCACGAAGCTTGTCGTTCGTACATGATGTTTGCCATTGGCAATGATCACGTACAAACCGCCGAACTTGCCTTCCTAATTGAATTGAATTTCATTTTCTCGAAAGCTTTTTGACTTTCAATTGGGGGCGGAGACAAAAGGCGGGGGGTATCCGACAGATGTTCCTGTCCCTTGTAATGTCATAATGCGTCGAGCGTCACGATTGGTTGGAATTTTCCCCTACGAACAATTCACAGCCTAAGATGTTTGTGCGAACCTTTACGCGGGCCCTGTTGGCCGCGCCAACCCAGAACGAGGACATGGCGAGGCTGTAGTATTTAGGGGGTCCGGGATGACCTGCGTGCAGCACGCAGCCATGCCTCAATCTACCATCCACCTTCAGCACGTTGATATCGGTCAACGCTGGCGTCCCAAAGGAGACGAGGGGGCGAAAGGAGCGGAAAGTGAGGGAAGGAGTCTCTCAGGGAGGCAGCGCGACATTGCCGCACACACACAGACATCCAGAGAGAGAGAAAGGGAGAGAGAAAGAAAGAAGGAGATGGCGTCTTCGTCATCGTCTTCCACCTGTTGGCGGCGACGGTGGTGGTGGACTGTTCAGTCGTCGCCAGAGGCGGCACGCCTATTGATTGGCCCCCGCCGCTCTGGAGTGTAATCGATTTTGCGGCAGCCCCGGCGGCAGTAGCAGCCCGTCGGACGAGGACGTTGCGCAGTGCCTCGCCCCTGGCCCGCTCTTTCTTTTTTACGCCGAGGTACAGCTAGCTACACGCGGGAGCGAGCGAAGCCTCGATCGAAGTCTCTCACCGCCGCCCCCTCTGCCTCTCATCCCTCACCCGCCGAGACCCATATCTACCTTCGCAACCTCCTCCTCCTCCTCACTGAAGCAACACGCGGGTTCCGGCCGGGCCCGGCACACAAGGCTGGCGAGCGAGCGAGCGGACCCGGCCTCTCCGCTTGGCGCCATCTTGGGGCGGCGGCACGACACTCGCTGACGTCACAACGCAACCGCCACCGGTGGGGCCGAGCCCGAGACTCGCGCTGCCCCACGTACGCGAATGCGGTTGCGAAACTGGCACTGACACGCCCGCTCTGCCGAAGGACAGCGCTTGCAAAAAAAAAAAAAAAAAATCGTGCATTCAATTATCTCTCGACAGAACATCTATCGAATGCGATCAACAAACACGTGACCAACTTTCGTGATGAATTTTCTAAAGGTTAACACTGTGAAAGAACTTGAGAGCCTATATATTGCCAGTCGTCTACATTCAGACTTCACTGACCTTCTTATGGGCCAGTATATTTTGGCTATGCAATGTCTGCATCTTTATAGCTATGAAGCAGGTCTCATCGACCTACCTGTAGACTTTCATAATTTGGCTGTGTAATGTCTGCATTTTGTGGATATGAAGCAGATCTCAATGGCTTTCATATACTGATTATGACAGCAGGAGTCGACAGCGAGTCCACCTACAGTACATTACAAGAACACCGATAACTATGTCTGTGCAGTCCAATCGGCTTATAAAAAATGAGCTTAGAAGAACTGTGAATTGATTATTGGGTTCAGATACAATGGAGCTATGCGAGGTGGAGCAGTGGGGTGCTTCGAATTCATTTTGACCACCAGATTTTTTTACGCGCACTTCAATTTAGGCGAACGAGCGTATTTGCTTGGCAGCTACCTATCGGAATCTGGCCCCCGTGACAGGGAGTCGAACCTGCGACCTCGTACTCAGCAGCAGCGGGCCGTGGCCCATGAGCCACTGCGACTGACACGCTGGAGACATCACTGACTTTTTTGTAGACTCGTCCTTTTTTGGTCATACAATGTATACGTAATGCAGAGGCTTTAGTTCTAAAGGAGCATTATTTCGAGTCCATAAATTGTCTATTGAGTCCGTATACATTGTTCTGACTTTTCCTTCTTCAACGCATAAGTTGGGAGTCCTCCAGGGAAAAAAATGCTCTCATAGTCAACTGGACGGGACCAGGGGACCGTACAAAAAGCAGCAGTAGTGGTACAATCAGTGAACGTGCAAAAACCAAAGGACTTTACGCCGGCAATTACTTTGAGCTGATTCCAACGTTATGCTAAACTGAACAACAAAACAGTACAGTTATGGTAGTTATGACATAATATATATATGTTCAACACAGATCAACGTCATAAAGCGATTATGCAGTACAAAATTAACAATTCAATTTTGCTATAGATGCTCTCAACGGCGTTCCCTCATGCAATAAGAATGTTCATGTTTGTGACCTAAATTCATGTGATGGAACACTAAGGTTAATGCCTCTAGCCATATGATTAATTAGCACGGGTATTTTATCAAGCGAGAACAGACCTTCAATAAATTATGCCTGTCCGTATTGTAGATATCCGCTCGTTAGGCCGGGCACAACGTGATGAAGTTTCCCGTGTGATGTGTGACGTCTTATGTTTATGCATGTAAATCAGCAGCTTATAACTATAATTAGCTCGCTCTGAGCAAATTATGTTTCGCTATGCTTGTCCTTTCGGCTATACATACAAAGTCTAAAGATTGCTCGGGTATCCTCTATAAAGAAAACGAATTTAGAAAGTCTACAGATTGCCCGCGGAATACGTATACACGGCTGCAGAGCTGTTCACCAACACGTTTGCAGCATCTCTGTAGTCGGAGGTCGCTAGCACGTAAATTTCGCCTGGCACATTTTTGTGCGCATTGTTATTGCTGTCCATTGAAATGGGTTGACTGCAGACACTCTGTAAGCAGTAGCCGACAAGAAGCATACGGCAGTAAAATCAACGGGCCGTGTATAGTAATTCTGTAGAGGTGAAAACAGGCCTATTTTTTTCCTTAGAGTGCTTAAGTAAGCGCTTGCGAGCCCGTGTACCGTCGCAGTTCGAATGCCTGCAGAATCTCGCGTCACCTGCCAGCTTGAATACACTGTTACGCGAATGGGCGTTGAAGGTTATCCCAGCAACGATATCGCTATTGAAAGCTCAGTACGCATTTGTTTCAATATCCTCTTTAAATCTTCATTCATTCCTTTCTTCTTCTTTTTTTTTGAACTTCTACACCGATATTTTGGGCCGGAAGCGGGCGCCTTATTGCCCGTAGACCACCTCACGTCGGTAGATTCATTGAGTATCAGAATGAGTACCACGTGTAGATACTGACGAGGGATACAGCAATGAGAGCTCAGAAGTATTCAAGCATTTGCTGCATTTGGTTGGTTAGCAATGACCCACAAAACGGGCATTTTCCTCAGCAGAGTGCTTCATTAGTCTGATGATGGTGCTGGTCGCGTCATGCTAATGTCCCTGTAAAAAGAGTTTCATGCTACTAAACCGGAAAATTATGCCATGGCTTCCAAAACAAAATGTATTGCAGAAACCATGTTGCGTTTCTATTTACATTATGTTAACTGCAATCTGATACTGTTCGACATTTTTGCAGGGGTTGGTAAGCGCTGAACGAACGCCCGTGTTAATAGCGTCTCTAGACAAAATTATTTTTACAATTCACGTGGTTATGATTCCGCTTGCGCATGCGCACTGTTCGAAGAGACAGCATTGTGTGGTTTCAATGAGCCAGTTATTATTCGGCGTTCGTCCTGTCTTCTATTTCTGTCTCTCGCCCCTAGCGCAGTTTAAGTGCCTAAGTAATGTCTTACCAACTGGCGTACCAACACGCTCTTCTTGGGTTATTTTTACACAGGTGACTGTGTAAAAACAAATAATAATAAATAACTGCAAGGAGCTTCTTAGGAGAAACCTTTAGCAAGTGCTTTCTGTGGTTCATTGTGCTCTATAGACTTCCAAGCTTGACGTCTTCAGAAATACCGCAGGCAACAGTGGACAGGCCGTGTAAGGACATGAGTTCATACGGTTCCAATTAGAATAAATTGAGAATAGCGTCTGTAGGCAGACTGTGGACTTTTTATGAAAACCTTTGTAGGCTTTCTAAAGATTGTTTAAGCAATTTCCGCGAAGGAAGGAGTGTCACAATAACCCGAAATTTAAGCACGTTAACAAAGACGAAGCCCAGAATTCTAGCGACGAGACCTTCAGGCTTTGCCTTTAGACAAAGCTCGTGTAGGAGGCAACCACTGCTATCTCTCGCAAGCGGCATTTACCGCGGGTTCTGTTCGTCGCAAAGGCGCCTGATCTATCGTGTGTCTATTGCTTAATCCACAGCACCAAAGCACACTCGCGTCTTACTCACAGAGAGTGGTGACGTATGAGGAGGAAGAGAGGTTTCTCGTATGTCATGCTAGTCAAGCGACAGCCTTTCACAGTTGGCTGATGCCGCGCGCTGCGAATAAAAAAAGCAGGCAAAGTTCGAGTAGGAACAATGGCTACGGCGCTGTATCAATGCTCCGAAGGCAAAGCACTGCCTTCTCAAGAGCCCTCGCGAACAGCCGCACGTGTAGTGGTGTCGTAGCTTGCAGAACAGCGATATGAATGCATGCGTGAAACGTACAACGCTGCATGCATGCATGCAAATTAAAAATTTAATTATGGGGTTGTACGTGCCAAAACCACTTTCTGATTATGAGGCACGCCGTAGTGGAGGACTCCGGAAATTTCGACCACCTGGGGTTCTTTAACGTGCACCTAACTCTAAGTACACGGGTGTTTTCGCATTTCGCCCCCATCGAAATGCGGCCGCCGTGGCCGGGATTCGATCCCGCGACCTCGTGCTCAGCAGCCCAACACCATAGCCACTGAGCAACCACGGCGGGTGCATGGATGCATGCATACATACATACATACATACATACATACATACATACATACATACATACATACATACATACATACATACATACATACATACATACATACATACATACATACATACATACATTGAGGGAAAAACTACATGCACATACGTACATACTTATACGCATATACATATGTACTACATAGACACACACACACACACACACATGCACACCCACATACATCTTGTTCCGAAGCTTAGCGGAAGCATGGCCGTTGACTTTCTGCGGCGGTGAGTAGAGAGGGAGGGAGAGAAAGGCAGAAGTACACGAAAAGCGGTCGTCGTCTGCGCTCGGCTCGCGACCTTAGCAGACGACACTTGAAGTTTGGCAAAAAAAAAAAGAACAAGTAGTGTTCGACCTACTCGCCAGTCGCTGCTCTCTGGCTGTCGTACCAGCTGTTGCTCTGGCGTGCTCACGAGTCGGCGGCCTTCTGTTCGGGAAGCGTTAAGGCAGTGAGAATGGCCGCACATGTCTCTATACTTTGGTAAGGAAACACGATAACGTCGATGGCGTGCAGCAAGGGAGGGCTGCTCGAGGCGCCTTCTTCTAGACAACAAGACAGTTGCGTCGCTTTAGGTCTGCCGGAGAACGTGCTGTCTTGTGCGCTTGTGCACGCTACAACGCACGCTGATTACTACCGACTATAGTCTCAGAAATTGAAGGAAATGTTGCGACGCAATGTGTTTCGTCTGAGAAAGTGCAATGCGATTTTACTCTGGGTATACGTACGACATGATGCGCAGGTACATTACCTTGTTACTACTTCATCGAGGTCGTACTGCAAGAATTCTCTTTAAATGCATACTCTGCGTCCTGTGACATCAGTCATTCCTAGTGATTACCATTGAGACATTGATAAATTGAGGCTTCAAGTATTTGTCAATGAAGCAGCACACCTACGCTGCTTTTAGAGGAAGAACCCTGTGAAGAGTTCTTAAGCGCAGCTTTATAAATTCTATGATTACTAGTGAGAAAACTCTGCAAAGCCTCCAATTTCTTTCTTTTCGTGTGCGAAGAGCGTAACAGGGTCTCATACATGCAGATTAGAGACGAATGCAACGTTTTGAAACGTTGATGTAATTGTTCGCATTTCTGCGAGCATTACAATATGTGCGAAAGCCAGAGGGTAAGGAGAAAGCGAGGAATTTGATGCGTGTGATAAAGCTGGGACCGCGTCAGAATAAATGAATAGATCGTACACCACAAATGTACAAAGCTCGATGACTCATGCGAATCAGACGGTGTGCGCATGTCACATAGTATATTACTAAGCACCAGAAACGCATGATAACCAGCGCAGGGGTTCAGTGCGGCGACTGCGTTCCCCTTCTGAGCTCGAGGTCCCTGGTTCGAGTCCCCGCGGGTGGGCATCATTTAGGATGGAGGCGAAATGCAGTAACGCCCACGCCACGTTGAACCACGTGAGCCAATCAGACATTTGATAAATAAATCATTTAATAAATGAAAATCATGACGTTGATAAAATTGCACGCACATTTTCGTTTCTCGCACGTGCTACACAAATCCGGTTATCTGAGCGAAAAATTCAACGACGCCATTAGGGAGTGTTGGTTTCTCCGTATTGCGTCTGGCGGCGTACGCGCTAGACTCGAGTCGCCAGGTTGGTGGCTCCACCTAGCGGCGCGGAGGTTAAGCAGTGAATACACAGAGCTATTGTTGCAGTAATCAAATATATTCTACTTTTGCTGCTGGCTTGCATTTTTGGCAGCGACGTATTTGTTAACGTGGCAAGCGCCCCCCCCCCCCTTTTTCTTCCCCTTTGAGAACTACTCCTATGCGACACGATAAGGTGTCTAAAGCTTTCTCGTTGGAAAAGCGTCACATTATTATTATTATTATTATTATTATTATTATTATTATTATTATTATTATTATTATTATTATTATTATTATTTCTAATACTGCTAACCCCAACGCTACGTGTCATAGCAGAGTGGTACAGCTCACGTATTACAAGACAAAAACAGAATACATGAAAGCAGAAATATATATCTATACTAACATTGTTGCTATACAGTTGTGTTCGGCATTGAAATAACAATAATAATAATAATAATAACAACATCAACATTAACATGCGTTGGAAAAGCGTTACCCATCACAGGATATCCTGGAATAGACACAATTCGTCTTGCTCTACCACATTGAATTTCAGCTTGTTCCGTTCAATTACGGAACGTGAAGAAACAAAAAGCGCATTGCTTAAAAGCGTTGTTTCTATATTTGAACGGGCGCTAAACTAAGTGCGTGACAGCTGCCTGCTAGCCTATAACCCGGCGAAAAAGACGTCGCCACCATGGAGCCTTGTCTCTGCAATTGGTGTCTCCAGTTAACCTGGCATTCTGTGATGGTTACCACGTTTACGGCGGACAAGCTAAAACTACAGCAATCACTCCAACTCGGCCGAAGCGAACCTTTCTGTGACGAAGCCCGCGGTTCAGGCTGTCCCCTCTGACGTTTCCATTTGTTCCTCAGAAGCGCAGTTCATAACAGTCAGTCTTATACTGTCGATGGCGAGGGGGGGGGGGGGCTCGAAACAGGTCGCCCAGAGTTGGGAGCACATGCAGGAGAGAAAAATGACACACGTGTAGAGGCGGCAGTGCGTTTGACGGGGGGGAGGAGAAGGAAGGGGGGAGGGAACGTAAAAGAAATTGAAAGGACGCAACAGCCAGAACGCTTTTAATGGCCGAAGAACTAAGGGAGCAAAAGAGAACGTTTTTCTACAGAACTCCGATTTGATGGATTGAGTGTTGGGTGACATATATGTCGCCGGCCGAGGGAAAGGCGACTTGAATGACAGCCTAGATGACGGCCCACTCGTAAGCAAGGACGCGTGACTGGGTTCCCCAGCAGTTATATCTTTCCTCTAAAAGACGGGAGTCGGTGAAGTCCATATAAACAGTCGGGCAAGTACGTAATAAGCAAATCACCGTTTGACAGGTAAACATGGTCATTCCGTCTCCTCCCAAAGGACCACAGGAAAAGGTCATTTTCAGTTAAATTCAATCGGTTTTATTACATGTTCTCGAGGCAAAAGTGTGTGCGAGAATAATAAAAACAATAAGACCTGTAGGTTGATCGTTTACTTGGTTTGATGGCAGCGTCGCCGAGTTGTTCGTGGTGGACCCGTCCGACGACTGGAACGCGAAAACAAATGCTAAATTCTTGAAATTTGACATGTAAGCAAGCAGGCCTTGTAAGCAAGCATTGGCGTGTCGTATTCAATCCCCTATTTTGTTTTAAATCGTCTGCGGGGCACCAATTCACAGTTACGCGATGTGCATCGTTAATTATGATGCCCGACAACTGTTACGAGGCGTTGTAAGCAAGCATTGGCGTGTCGTATTCAATTCCCCATTTTTTAAAAACCATCTGCGGGGCACCAATTCACAGTTCTGCGATGTGCATCGTTAATTATGATGCCCGACACTTTTATAAGGCCTTGTAAGCAAGCATTGGCATATCGCATCCAATCTCCCATTTTCTTAATCATCTCTGGGGCACCAATTCACGGTTTTTCGTTACTAAGTGCTGCTTGCATTTTGCTCTTACGAACAAATAGTTCTGGCGTAAGAAGATTTCGGTGCGTGTGGAGCCTCTGAGACGGTTGTCGCAGACGTGTGTTCATAGCGTGTTCATAGTGTGTGCTGCATAGTGTGTTCCGCTACAAGTTACCATCTGCTGTGATTAGGTTGGCTACGGCGATTTCTTACTCACCGAGAGTGCGAGTGTTTCGTTCATTAGCATCGCGCTGAGCTTCGGGACGATGATACGCCGGACTACTTGCACACTATGTATACATACGCGGTTGCGATGTTCGCAAGTCACTGCATTTGTCGCGTATTCTCCGCACTGGGCTTTTTCGTAGCTCTGGGATCGTACAAACGCCGCTAGTCGTCCGTGCTGCGCCGAATGCGTACTACGTTTCTTTTTTAACGCTGCGTTACGTTCGACCAATCAAAAAATACGAGGCGCCGTAACGACGTCGGCACGTCCCCAGGAAGGCCGCGCAAACAGAAAATGCAAGGCCGACGTAGAGCAAGCACGTAAAAGACCGCACAATCAGAAGCAGCAGGCACTGCGCGGAAGGGCCGCTGCTCTAAAAAAAAAAAAGAAAAAGAGAACGCCAACACAGTTTCTGCCAGGCATCCACTAACAAGAATGCCGGAAGTCCCGTAACCTGAAAAGGATAAAAAAACCGAAACTGCGGCGCTCATTGGCCATATTGGAAGCGGAGCTACGTAGGTCAGACGTAAAAAGTGTACTCGGCCTCCCGACAAATACGCTCGCTGCTTCGCCCGCCCTCCCTCTCCCCAAACCCCTCCGGTCGTTACTCTGTCCTTGCGCCCCATAGGATTCCAGCAACGAATAAAATAGTTGCATTCTTTTTGCGTTTGCACTGTTCCTTTCTTGCAAACTAACCGCGCATTGTGTGCTTGCAGACTGAACATAAACGGTATATACGTATGTGTCTTAGGTTGCCTACGCCACGGCGCCAGGCGGCGCTGGGGCGGAGCACACTTGCAGGCGAAAATGCCGCCAGGCTAAGTCAGCCTGCCGCCACCGAAATCCTCCCGCTCCTCCGTACAGTTATTACGGTAAAATTCCGCAGAGAGAGCGAGAGAGAGAAACAGAAAGGGGAGGGGAAGCCGACAAAGAGTGCGTCGTCTCTCTCCACAGCTGCATTGTTGTTGCCGCCACGAGATTCCCATATCCACTGTAAAACAGTTTGCACCCTTAAAAGTGAATAAGGGTGTAAACCGATCGGTCTGTAACTGACACCATTTTTACACCCTCATTCAGTGTTTTTTATGTGTGTAAGCTATTTTACACTGCATAAGCAGCGCAGGGTTACGTAAGGCGTTAGAATCGCACACACATGGCAGACGCCAACCCCCGCGCGCGATTTTCGATTCCCGCAGCAGTTTTTTTTTTTTCTTATGTGCTCGTCGCATATTCACGAGATGCCTGGAACGGGAACGCAGGCTGGTCGGGCGAGAAGCATTGCTTGCGAGCCGGGAGCTCGCCTTGATGTCGCCACGCGCTTCGTCGTCGGCAATGTCGCGCCAGCGGAAAAAAAAAAGAAAAACAAATGAAGCAAGAGGCCATCGCTCATCTGTCGGGCCAGCAACCGCTTCGAGAAACGCGCGCGTGACAAAGCTGCAGCGGCAGCCAAGGAGGGCAGCGCGGAATGGCAACGAGAGGAAGAAAACCGAGAAACAAAGCAACAAACGCACACGAAACAAAAGCAACGCGAAATAAAGGAGGGGGAGGGAAAGCCGAAGCAGGGGAAGGGAACGCGCGTCGGCAGAACAACGTTCGTGCGACACTTTGCCCTTCTGTGTGTGCGCGACTACGCTCGTGTGATGATGGCGAACGACAGCACCGCCCCCTCCCCGACCCCACACTCCCATCCCTCTAACATTCTTGTTTCTTCCTCTCTCTGTCATCGTTGCTTATATTCATCTCACTTGCTCAATATAAGCTCTCGAACGCATTCCCTGCAATCATTTAAGGATGCATATTCGAGGGGGAAGGATTTGGGAACTAGGCCACACGGTCACATTAAATCTGCATTTCTTCCTTCCTTCCTTTGTTTGTTTCTTTCTTCGTTCTTTCTTTCTTTCCATCTCACTCATATCTTTCTTCGAAGGCATTGGGTCAGCTTACGTAGTACAAGGATGAGCGTAAAATATAAGCTTGCCGGCTGCTTTTTCTTCTTTTTTTTATTTTTTTATCTTTGCCTCTGTACTTCAGTGGAAAGAGAGCGATAGGGAGATGGAGAGGAGGCTGTTTTAGCATTGCCCTGGCATTGCGACACGCGGCATTTTCTTTGGTTCGTTTGTTTTTTTTTCACTTGGACGGGCGTCACAACAAAAAAAAAAAGCGCGCGTTCGGTCGTTTTTTCGTTCGAAGCGAGAAGTCGCCCGCGGTGGCAGGCTCCGACGCGCAGGACGATTATTGAAATGGCCGGGCGCGCCCAGCCCACTGTGTATAGCCTCGTCTCGACTCGGTTATTTCGCCGTTTCTCCATTGTCGTCGCCTCGGCGCTGGTCCGGCTCTATTTTTTGCGCGCGGAGACCGCTTTCTCGCGCGGCGTCACCAGCACGACGAGAAGTGGGTACTGTTGCGACCGCATGGCGGACGCTTCTGTGGCCCTGACGTCTTTTTTTTTTTTTTTTGCATTCCGTCCGTTTGCCTCTACAGAGAACGAAGTCCGTCTCTTCCTTGTTTGTTTGTTTGTTCTTCTCTCTTTCTTCAGGCGAATAGGCGGCATTCATTGGGTCTTTCGTTTCTACTCGTGGTGGTGGTCGCGCATTACACCGCCGATACAAAGGCGCCGATGCAAAGAGGCCGCGGCTTCCCGCGCAGCTGAGTGGCCGGAATCCGTCGTCGCAAAACGCGCCCCACTGTTTTAGAGATCTTCGAGACGCTCATAATGGCGAAGCCTCTAGCGCGATTCGTAAAGACGGGGACGTGACAGAGACACAGGACAGCGCTAACTTTCACCCGACGTTTTTTCAAGTGACGTTAGCCTTGTTGAACTTCGAGACGCACGTGCTGTCTTTGCGAGATCGTCGCGGCTGCGCGAAACTTCCGACAGATGTCGCTGCGGAGCCTGACTCGGGAAAGCGCATGCGCTGTAGCTCTAACACACGCCACACCCTCTCTCCCCGTGGCGGCTTCCGGAGAGGGTTGGGGATGTGAGAGAGGAGGAGGCGGAGGAGGAGGGAAGAAGTCACCCTTCACGCCGGCGCGCTCCGTGCCTCTGGTGACGACACCCACGTGACGAATCGACTTAACGTGTATATGTATAGTCAAACAATACCGCTGCACCCGTATTGGTTAAGCGGTCTGGTTTACGCGGAATCACGTAACGAAACAACAAACGCTACCCAAAGGTCCTCACTACAAAAAAGTAAACGCCTTCAAGCGCATCATTCATTTAGGAGAGAGAATAGCCTACTAGGAGCGCTTGGTTGCTCGCTGACGTTGACAATATTTGCCGATGGTTTCTGCGCATATTTCCTGCTTTAATTGTGTTGACGCAAATGTTCCTATCCCGTTTTTTTTTTTTTTTGCATGGCGTTTCTTTTCTTTTTTTCATTGTTCTGGCCGTCCCTCTGCATTTCACAAGAAACCAGATGACCGCTTCCGCGAAAAATGTGAAGGTTAAATTTGGGGAAGCGTGAACACGTTCATTGCGTATGACTTCGGAGTAAGGCGCCAAGCTACAGCCGATCGTGCCGCCATAGCCGAGCCAATTAGCCACTTTGCCATAATGAGGAAGCTATGCGATCGTATATAAGTATCTATATGTATGGTTAGAAATGATGATTACTTATTAACTGTGCGTAGTGTGCTTTTTTGTCTATGTACCTGTGTTTGGGGCACGTACTCTCACAAATTGTATTTGCTTTGTAACCTTGTTTAGTTTTGTTATTATATTTTCTGGATGTAAATTATAACTTCCCCATTGTTGCTGATCCTAAGGCATAGTGCTTACTAACAAATATATGTACCCTCTCCTGCTTGGACCGATCCGGTCTGCAGTATTTTGTAAATAAATAAAATAAATAAATAAAATCGGTATATGGCTTCCGCGGATAAAGAAATTTAATACCGTTCTACGACAAACCTCGCAAACTCCTCTTGCATACGCGTCTAACCTTTTACGGCAGACAACTCTCCTTGTGGTGACTTCTTTTTTTCCCATCTCGCTGCTTCTTGGTCCGCCGTGCTTCTCTCTCTTTGTCCCATGAAAGCCACTCCTCTCTCCCACGCTTTCGCATCGTCTGCTGTGCTAATATATCGGCAGGTTTCTTTTCTCTCTCTCTTTTCTTTTCTTTTTATGGCGCAGCAATTACACACAGCTCGATGTCTCCATCGCCGTTGGTCGAGTCGGTGGGCGTCCATCACCTCCGCGTTAATTCCTTCCCTCCCCCATCCTTCTCTCAGCCGCTGTCTCATTGCATTTCGCACCAGGGTGCGCACGTGACGCGACGGTGGCGCCACTACCGCCACCGGCAGCAGAAGCAGCAGCAATCACGCATAAAACGTCAACCGTCGCGGTTAACTCAGGCAGCTCATTTGAGGCAAAGGTGGGGAGGGCTTTTCCCTGATGGCGTTTAATGAGGGGAAAAGAAAGAAAAGAGGGTTCGAATTCGAGGAGGAGAGGCATCAACCGCGTCGCATAAGCGCGTGTGGGGAGTAAAAAAAAGGGAAGAACCGCGCCGGGCGAAGGCCATTAATAAGGGATACGACGCGAAGCGGATTGAAGCCCGAGCGCGGTGGTAGGTGGGGAAGGGTAAGGACGGTGGGGAATATGGGGTGAGGAAGGAGAAAGGAGGGGGTGGCGGTTTAAACTGTATCATAGAAAAGCCATTAGGCAGGAATAAATGAGCCGAGAACTGGGCCGCCGGCAAGGGGGGGAAGCCATTTACAACTGGAATGTTTCGATTTCCGGTATCAAACAAAACGACGGCAGCGCGAGGGAGACCGCGCGTGCGTTTCGTGCTTCGTTCGTTTCATTCCTTCGTTTCATTCCTTCGTTCGCTCGTTCATTCGCTCGTTCGTTCGTTCGTTTGCGAGTTGGTTCGCGCAGTGTGCCGCGAAACCCTCGCCTCCACCCTCTCCCTCTCGCCCAAGTTTATATCATTTTTTTTTGCTTCGTCATTGTATATGTATAGGCATCGACGTGTTTATTCGCGCACGCCACCAGGGAAACCTTTACTTTTTTTTGTCTTTGTATGTTTGATTGGTCAGAGGGTTCAGTCATAATTCATCTTGCGTCTCGAAGGAAGAGAACGCCTTGATCAAGAAGAAGAAGAAGGAAAGGCGCCTAAGAGGAGAAGATATTCGAGTAGGAGAGAGAAAGAGGAACGCGAATACTTCGACGCTCCCGAAAAGCATTGAGGGCGGTTGCCCCGCGTTTCCCTTGGAAACGTGCTTCTCGCTTGTGTATACCCGCAAGCGGGTGTACTGCTCCTTCTCATCATCGGAGCCGGAAAAATATTACCGCGAGGCCCGCACCCGTAGTTTAAAAAAAAAATAAAGAGCACATTCGATTCGAGACTCTCGACGATGCCAGCTATAGGGCTTGCGCTCACGGCAGGAATCCAGTCAGGAATCCAGGCATCTCACCCACCCCCTATAGGAGGGTATATGAGAGAGAGAGAGAGAGAGAGATGGTGATGAATGATTCTTCGCTTTCGTTCTGAGCGGGGCAACAAATCGCCGACCACTCGAAGGGCCGCTGCCGTCGACTGACCGACCGGGTGGAGCAACTGGCGGTTCTCCGTCTTTCACGCGGGCTTGCCACCGCTTATTCCTTTCGCAGCGATATCGCTTTTCTTCTCCAGACGTGGCCCAGAAGGCACCCGCTCGCATACGCTCCGTTTGTTTCGCGGCATCGCATAATGCGTTCGCGATGGAAGCGTGGAGGCCAAATGCGGCCAACAAGACCGCCCCTAGTTACGCCAGTCAAGCAATGACGCAGTGTGTGTGTGTGTGTGTGTGTGTGTGTGTGTGTGTGTGTGTGTGTGTGTGTGTGTGTGTGTGTGTGTGTGTGTGTGTGTGTGTGTGTGTGTGTGTGTGTGTGTGTGTGTGTGTGTGTGTGTGTGTGTGTGTGTGTGTGTGTGTGTGTGTGTGTGTGTGTGTGTGTGTGTGTGTGTGTGTGTGTGTGTGTGTGTGTGTGTGTGTGTGTGTGTGTGTGTGTGTGTGTGTGTGTGTGTGTGTGTGTGTGTGTGTGTGTGTGTGTGTGTGTGTGTGTGTGTGTGTGTGTGTGTGTGTGTGTGTGTGTGTGTGTGTGTGTGTGTGTGTGTGTGTGTGTGTGTGTGTGTGTGTGTGTGTGTGTGTGTGTGTGTGTGTGTGTGTGTGTGTGTGTGTGTGTGTGTGTGTGTGTGTGTGTGTGTGTGTGTGTGTGTGTGTGTGTGTGTGTGTGTGTGTGTGTGTGTGTGTGTGTGTGTGTGTGTGTGTGTGTGTGTGTGTGTGTGTGTGTGTGTGTGTGTGTGTGTGTGTGTGTGTGTGTGTGTGTGTGTGTGTGTGTGTGTGTGTGTGTGTGTGTGTGTGTGTGTGTGTGTGTGTGTGTGTGTGTGTGTGTGTGTGTGTGTGTGTGTGTGTGTGTGTGTGTGTGTGTGTGTGTGTGTGTGTGTGTGTGTGTGTGTGTGTGTGTGTGTGTGTGTGTGTGTGTGTGTGTGTGTGTGTGTGTGTGTGTGTGTGTGTGTGTGTGTGTGTGTGTGTGTGTGTGTATGTGTATGTGTGTGTGTGTGTGTGTGTGTGTGTGTGTGTGTGTGTGTGTGTGTGTGTGTGTGTGTGTGTGTGTGTGTGTGTGTGTGTGTAAACATGAGTAAGTGAAGACGGAAAAAGCTTCGAGAAGCTGTGATTTCAAGCTCGGAGCCTTACCGGCGCCTGGCTGGGGTGTGATCACGAGGCGTCGGCGACTTGCGTCATTCGGAGATATATCACGTAGTAATGATACTGCGGTTGGAACCTGCTGGAATTTTCCATCTGTCCGGTGTTCCGTTGCTTAGATCCACATGCGGGAACTCTACATCAGCCCACCTTGTAGGGCGCCTTGGAGAAAAATCATGGGGGAGCGGTATTGTCACTGAATACCCTCTGGGATCGGCGCAGCGCGCGGTGTTTCCTGATCTCGGAGGCCATGGTCACGATCCGCGCCGGTTTTGCTGCGCGCAAGGATACAAGAACCGGCGTGACACGGACATAGAAAAGTACCTAAAGACCAAGTATATAAAAATATAGCATGGCGGAAAAAAAATATTCAGCCGCCACAAGAACACAACTCCAGTTGTGTTCAGTTATGTTGTTTGGTGATAGAAGGCACTCGCGAGCCGTGGCAACTTTTCTTAAGCGAAGCATGCGCCGCACTTTGCGAACATGAAATGTTTATTGATGTTGCATTGTTACAGATCATTATGAAAATTTTTAATTGTTAGTGTCCGTGCAATTATACGCAAATAGATCACCTGACGTGATGACTCAGTGTACATGAATTCACTGATTGTGGTTTTGGCCGTGTCTTGGCCGTTGGCATCACTGGTGGCTTCACCGGTGGATTCACCAGTTGGGAGGAAAAAGCACTTAATGTGCATCATAGCTGACGTCAATGTGCACTCATGGAAGAAGCCAGGTGCACTGTGCCCAGAATGCGAGACCGGATGCGTCAAGCAATAAGCGATGACGCAATGTTTCATCGGCGCTTTATGCGGTTTCTTAGCATTGAGCACTATCTGGGCATTTATTAACAACTGTTCGCACCGCATAAAGTCCTAGGTCACTGTGTTAGACGCTGTCGTAGGCTGCACTGCCTTCGGGATCGGCCCGCGAAAATGGTCACATACCAGGCAGGAAAAAAACTGGTCTAAATTAATAAAATATTTCGTAAAATATTTATTTAAAATATAAAATATTTTGTAGCGATAGTGCAGTCACAGCACAACATTATACTTTGATATGAAAACGAGGGCATCGCAAAGAACTTGCAAGCAAGCATATTTACGGCACGAAAAACTGAAAAGAGAAAAAGAGCGCCGCCATGACAGCTCGCCAGATGTGACGCAGAACCCAGACACGGCCTCCCCCCCCCCCCAAAACGCCGTGCCTGCTCGTTCCTGCTTCGTAAGCATGGCGCATGCTGCGTGCGGATACGACTACTTTGCAGCGGCTCAAATGTTTGGTTGTTGGTTTTCAACGACTCGAAATGACGGCAAACAATAGAATTCAAACAGTGGTACCTTAGCTCAGAATACGAGGTAACAGGAATGCGAAATCGACCACGCCCGTCAACTCAACAACTCCACACTGAGTCTATCCGCGGCAGCTGCCTGCAGCTGCACATCGTCGGACCCCCCCCCCCCCCCCCCCGCGCGATCTCATAACGGGCTCCTTCTTATAGCTTGGAAAATTAGGCTGCGCCATCTGGTTTCAACTAAATAAACTAGGACGGTGGTATCCTCAGAAAACGGCGTCGTTTCCAGCACCGTCTAGTAATTACACAACTTCCAGGGCGCATGCAGTATGTTAAATAAAGGCGAGAAACTGTCCTTACAGAGTTTTTTATCCGTTCGTAAACGCATGACCATTCGCGGAATGCCGGCTTACAGGATCTGTGTACGGCGGCGCTGGTGGCGGCATCTTCTGACGCATAATTTAACCAAAGAGCACACAAGGGAGAGCGAGAAAGACAGGCGAAAGGGGAAAGGCAGGTAAGGCTAACCAGAAGGGAACGTCCGGTTTCATATTCTACAGTGGAAAACGGGGGAGCAGAAGGAATAAACAGCAAGAGAGAGAATCGACAAACGATTACAGTGGATCACTACTACCGCTAACTATCGCAGCACGGGGTCACCTGTAACGCAACGAATGGCGTTTCAGGCTACAACCGCTTACGCAGCTAACTCTGTTGTCATTAAAAAAAGTGTATATCTCACACGAAGTTAATACTGCTATTACCTGCCACATTCAAATGTTCATTTTTACGTTCTACCTGTCCATTTTCAACAAATTAAACTCGAGTGAGATTTCGTCGCAGTTAGCTTTTAGGCCCTGTCGACCGATCGATAGGCAGTCGACCCGAATCGACCCCGCCTTGGGGGTGGAGTCCAATCACAGCGCGCCGGCATGCTACGACTTGCTTCGACTCGACTTTGCGACAACACGCACGAGCGACTATAGACTAAGGCAGGAAACACTGCAGGGACACAAAGAGACACACGATGCCATTTACGCGTCGGTGTTGCCGTGCATTGTTGTTCTCTTGGACGAACTTTAATCCAGCCAACTGCTGACGTTGACGTACTATACGCTTTGTCACACTCGCGAGTTAGCCCGCGGATCACTAAAGATCGCCAGATGCGAAATCCACGTGAGGCGCGTAAAATTCTTTCTCGTGAAAAAAAAAAGCGTTTATTTCTTCACATCTAAGCACTTCCACCATGAATAGAATGAGCGCAGAGGATAAGGAGAACGGTGCAGCCGCACTCAACGCTCTATGCGCTTCATGGAACCAGCGCAGGGTACTGTATAGTATACGTCACACTTCCGGCTACATAATGACGTCATATGCCGAGTGCACTTTACATGTCACTTAGACGCCGCGTCGCAACCATATGCGGGGCGCTATGGGGATGATTGAGAATGCGTTTGTACACAAGAACGGCGGTGTTCGGCGGTTACGGTCAGCTGTCCGACATTGCGGTCGTCCTACTGACGCCTACACACAGACAGACTCACCAATGCCCGTCAGCCGGCTGCTGCGTTCTTTTTTTTTTCTTACATTCTTTCTCTCTTTGTCATCAAAACACCCAGTAACTATATGCCACCGGGCCGGTCAAAAAGGAGAAGCGGCAAAAGCCGCACCATGACACATGAGAACACTAAAATATATATAAAAAAAGGGTCGATTGGTTCGGGCCCGCTGGTTCTTGGAACGTGAAAGCCTTCGGCGAAGTCGATGCGTTCGCGTCCAGGACAGGAGAATGGCCGTCGTGAAAGAAACCCGATCCGCAAAAAAAAAAAGCTTAACTTGAGAGCGGGGCAGGTTGTGTCACTTCTTCGCTAACGAGCCCTTTCTGGACATCGCGTTACTGGATATGCCCGTCTGTTGGGGTCGCAGCAGGTGGTTGATGGACGGGTTCACCTGGAGCTCCTCGGCCGAAAAGTTGAACAGGGGCGGCAGCGGGCCGCCGTCCGGCAGCGTGGCCCCGGTCACGCGCAGGTCGTCGAAGAAGCCGTGCGCCATGCCGTCGAAACACGTGATGCGCTTGCTGGGCACGTAGTCCAGGAGCCTGGCGAGCAGGTCGATGGCCTTGGCCGTCCCTTTGCCCTCGAGAACTTTCTCCCAAGGCACCGACTTGCGCTTGGGGAAACGGCACTCGGTCCAGTTCGGGTTCATCTGCAGCACCTGCTCCTCGGTGGGCGTGCCCAGGATGCGCATGATCTCGGAGAACTGGTCCAGGTTGCTGTCTCCGGGAAAGACGGGCCTCGCGATGAAGAACTCGGCGAGCACGCATCCCGCCGACCAGACGTCCACCATGGTGGTGTACTCGGTGGCGCCCAGGATGAGCTCGGGCGCCCGGTAGTAGCGCGAGCAAATGTACGCCACGTTCGGCTCGTCCTTGATGAGGATCTTGGCCGAGCCGAAGTCGCACACCTTGACCACGCACTTGTCCGGGTCGCAGAGAAGGTTCTGCGGCTTGATGTCCCGGTGACAGATGCCGAGCATGTGAATGTACGCCAGGCCCCGAAGGACCTGCGATGCGCGAATGTCGGGCAGAAGAAAAAGAAAAGGAAGTTGAGAAAAGGAAATGTACTTTCCTTTTTCTTTTTGACTTTCCAAAATAAATTTGAATCCCCGGGAAACTGTCAAGATCAAGCTGGATAAGCAATTTCGCTAATCTGCCTTGCATTGTACGATTTGAACAGCGAGAACCGCCGCTGCGACAAGATGGGAGGACTGTCCTTATCAACATTCGCGTAATACGTCGAATCAGTGAAGGCGGAATTGCAGCTAGCCACAGTCTATGATGAGTTTGCCTAAGACACCGAACCCTAGTTTTCTGAAGAAATTGGAGTCAACTAAGCATGGCAGGCGTTGCCATGTATCCCTGTGTTGGCGTACGGTCAGCCTACTGCTTGATTTTGAACACAAAGACCCTCAACGTAGCGTCGTTATGTTTCATTCATGAAGTAAATAAGCGAACTGAGGCCTCCACGAGAATTTGTACACCTGTTTCGCGGGTGATATCTACGTCTACTGATTTTAGCAATAATTTCACCACAATAAATTTACCCTGCCGAGTTTGAGGCTTAAGCAACTTTCCACAGCGGATGATGAACACGAAAAAGTGAATGAAGGGACCACCGTCTTTTATCGTCCAGACGACCCACTTTCAAAAATGTCCACGCCGTACTGTCACATACCTGAATTGCCGACCTTGTCACGCCAAAGGGGCCGCGTTTGCCTGGTACATAATAGCCTGACTGACGTGTGGGGGTTTTACCGGCTAGGGTTCGATCACCGGATGTAGTTTAACGCGCAGCCCACTCAAATCGCGAGCACTTTTTTTGATGGCTAGTTGCAGACGGCGCCGGCCGGGTACCGAACCCTCGAGCTCAGGCAGCACAACGCCGAAGCCACCACGGCCGGTGGTGTACCTGGTACATGTAGAGCTTGATGAAGAAGAGCGGGAAGGTGTGCTTGTTCCGGCTGTAGTGCATGATGACCCTGTGGACGGTCTCCGGGATGTACTCCATGATGAGGTTGAGGTAGACCGTGTCCTTGTTCTTGTCCAGCGTGCAGAAGAAGTAGCACAGCCGCGTGATGTTGGGATGGGCGAGCGACCGGATGATCTGCAGCTCGCGGTTCTTGAACTTGCGGTCTTGGCGCACCCACTTGACGGCGTACACTTCGCCCGTGTCGACCAGCTTGATCTGCTGGACGACCCCGAAGGTTCCCTTGCCGATCACCTTAGTGCTGATGTACGACATCTCGATCAGCTCGTCGTCGGGCCCGTCGGACCGAACCACTTGCACCGTCTTCACCTGCGGCCGAGAACGTGCGCAGCTGACTTGTGTCAGAAATGCTATGGGAACGTACGCAGTCGCGAGATTTTATGACCGTGATCGCGGCAACCCCAGCCGCTCGGTGCGGGCGACTGAAGTGGCGCTTTGTCGCTGTTTGAAGGTTTAGCTGATGCACTCTCCCTGTTCGGGCTCGCGAGTCGTCTGCTTCCTTCGACAGACTGAGTGTAAGCCATTGCGCATGCGCATAATGGGGCACGTTTCGTCATTTCCAGATATCTTGCGATAGCGACGGTAGCAGACGAAGCGCGAGCGGCGATCCGGACTAGAAAGATTCGGTCTTCGAAAACAGCGAAATTCGAGCCAGAACAGAGCATCGGTATAGGCGCAACTAATCAGTATTTTTCGCGATGTGCAGTACACAGTAACTTGACGAAAACACATAAAAGTAATGCTACAGAAGGTATGCCAAACACTCTGAGAGCTGGGTTGCGCAAAGCAGGGGAGTGCCGCGATTCAGCCCCGTATTCTCAAACGACCTCGAGACTCGAAAGCTCTTGCTCCACTCCATCGAGTTGAGTACAACGTCGCCCTTCGGCTGATGAGGACAGTGCGTGTCTCGAAGAGTTGCCGTGGATCGTCGTGAAGCACAGTGACTACTTCTCTCGAAGGGTCGCGCTGTTTTCTAGCTTCGAGGGAAACAACAAACAACGGAGGCGTGCAAAAACAAAGTTCACGATAGGGGTTCGCAAAGTTCGGTTATGGGAATTCATCGAGGGGTTCTCTTTTCTTTTTCTTTTCTTTTTAACATAGGTAGGACATTGGACAATATAATAACAAAACCTTCCTGGGGCAACTCACCGGCCCGTTACAAAGGGGACGCTCATAGCATCTAACCGTCCATCCATCCACTGATGCCGGCAATTTGTCGTTTGTTTAAAAAAAAAGGATGGGCAAGACATTAAGAAAATAATAATAATAAAGAGCTTGGTGGCGCAACCCCACCGCCCCGTTTCAAAGGAGACGCTCTAGGATGGCGGCTAGAAGATGCAGTGTGGCGGGCGGGAGGGAGGAGCTGCGCAAGATGGCGACGAAAGGTGGCGTTCCTGTTAGGGGGCGCTGTGTGCGCCGAGAGCGCGTCCAGCCGATGCGGCGGTGCATACGTGTAGGCGCAGCTACAGCCGAATGCGAGCTACCTATTCTCGTTTTCTCTGCGAGCTTATAATATTTCCCATACATTGCGCACGTACCTGCTTTTCAGCCATTCGCCAAGTCTTGCATGTGCGTGGGAAAACAGCGAGAAGCGGCGCAATGACAGCCAGAGGGAGCGCGTTGTATTTCTGATGTGTCGGTGACTGACGTCGCGAATGTCTGGCACGCGGTGTGCCTTAAAGAATTTCGTAAATCCATCGACCTATTTGGCAATGCTTCGCGACAAATATCGTTTTGTACCACGCAGGCCAAATGACGAGCAAACAAAATAAAGGTATCATATAAAAAAAATGGCAAGCTCAAGTTGTTTCAATCCGGCCTGCATAGCCGCGCCGCAGAAATGAGATTTATCGCACATAGATTATGCGATTAAGTGATAGCTGCGTGGTGCAGTGGTTTCGTTCTACCTTTGTTTACATTTTTTTTCTTTTTCTTTTGATAAGTGTTTTCTTTTTTCGGTGAACGCTGGTTGCTTCGAAGTGACGTTCACAAATGTCGCCGTCGTGAGTTCTGTGTGTCTCCATTTTATATCATCATGGGCAGACTTCTTCAGTCGCAGAGCATCCCTCGGAGCTCACAAAAAGGAAACGACACTTTCTTTTCGGCCGCGCACGATTTGTGCTCATTTTTCAGCCACGTACGAAACACGTGCCTGCTTTCGAAGGCCACGGCGCTACTACATCCAACTTCTGCCAAGCTTGCGCAACAAAGTAATGCGTTCGGTAAAAACTGTGCACTTCTGCAACACCGACAACACATTGCACACTGGTGCGCTGGCTCAACGTGCGTACGGCCGCCGCGCTGAGAACCCTATACGCGCGCTGACGACTACAGCGCCCCGGAGAACCCCTAGCGGCGGCCAGAATTTTCATCGCATCCTGTGCGCTCCTCTGCCACGGCACCCGTCACACCGCCACTTCTAGCCACCACACTCATATCATCCATCCATTGTGTCGAGGTGGAGTGCTGAGTGGAGTAACGTTCAAGAATACGGAGATCAACCAGCTATTGCCGCGGCTCCCATCACCTGGCTGATTGACGATCGTTGAAGCTGATTGAAGCACGTGTGACGGTGCCTGCTCAGATTACCAGTTTCCTCTTCACGGTGTACGTCGGTAACGTGAGGGGAAACATAATAGGGTGCACATACAGACGTACTCCAGCACAGAACATCAAGGCCACGATTGCTCATGACCCTAGCACCGGAACCAGTATACCTCGTGATTCTCGCAAAAGGGTCACGTGCTACTCAATGTAGCGCTGAACAAAACGAACTGCCAGGTGAAGGAACACATCCGCGTCGCTCGCGCAGCTCAGTTTTGGAGGATCGAGTAACCACCCCTCCCATGTTGCTATGGCTAAACTACAGTGCGGCGCCTGCGCACATACCAAGAAAGCGAGACAAATCGGGGAACACGTTAGCACCGCGCCAAGCAACTCGCTGACAGTTCCCCGCAGCGCGTCTTTCTAAACGCACGTATGCGTTGAACCGGTCACGACGGAAGGACGTCAACCGAGGACGTCCCGTCAAACCACCGCGACTACTTCACGGCTGCACACAAGTGCCAGAGGCATCGCTCAAGCAAGAAACCGGCAGCCACGGCAGAGGCAACTCACCTTCTGCCCGTCGCGCTTGGTGATCACAATGTCGGTGATTGGCAGGTGGTAGTATCCGCCACTGCTGGGGTTGTTGGCACCCGTCGTGGAGAAAGCGGTCAGCTTTCTCGCCATGCCCGCGAATGACTCCGTGGCTGGCGTGCTCGGCCTTGTTTGGTCCGCGTCACTGAGCTCGACCCTGCCGCTGACACAGGATGCACGGTGGCGAGGCTCCGGCGCTAGAGCCTCATGGGCGCCGCTCGGCTCCTCAGGAGGCGACCAGGGCACCGAGCGCTACCGGCGGGCACATGACGCGGCGCCGACGTCTCCAGCTGCTTCGTCGTCGTGGCCTCTGGCGCGGGTTTTTGTTTTTTGTTTTGCTCGGCCAATCTTCTTCGATGCAGCGGACCAGCCGCCGATGCGCGCGGCCCTGGGCGCGAGGCCGGCGCCGCTCGGGCTACGGCTTTGGATTTGTCTTGTCTTGTGTCCCCACACACTGGCGCATACCCACTACGGGGGGTTTGGCCAAGAAGCAGGCGGTTTCCCGTATGTTTAGCGTTAAAGCAAAACTAGATTTGAATAGTAGAGCGTGGTACTAAAAACTGTGATTTGACGCTAGGCCACCGCTGGTTCTCTTTTTTTTATGTGCGTGTCTCGCTCGCCCCGTGGCCGTGGCTGGCCGTCTGTCGCCGGTCTGACGGGGACATCTGAGTGCATTTCGCCGTCATGCTACGATACAGAGGCTCTGAAGCTATTCCAGTAGTCTCGAGTCGAAACGCTAGCGTGACAGCTGTTTTCCGATGCTGGAAGAGTCACCTGGTGGTGACTCTGGTGAGAGACGTCCTTTTCACGTGACGACTGTCTGAACGGCGAGCGCCTGCCTGTTTCGTAACTTGCGTGAACTCGATATGTGAAGGCTTGCCCGGGGGTGATATTCCTGACACTCACGCACCACAACGTCTGCATTCTGAGCCAATCACAGAGGGCGCAGCAGCCAACTGTGAGCTAATCACAGCTGACAGGATGACGAATTCAACATGGCGCTGGCGTTCGCGACCGTGTCAGGTTATGCCAAGCATGCGACGTTGCACCGTTGCTGACCGTGAAAGCTCCTGCCTCTAGACAGCCGATGGCAGATGGTGTCGTGAACGTCACTTCATATAACGTTATGCTTTTACACTCCTGTTATCTGAATTAGATCGCCCGTTATTAATTACGCAGTGCTACCTTAGTAACAGAGTTATAGGGGGCTGGAGAGCCCTCCAAGCTACGTCACAGCAGCCTTTACCACAGTCTTCTTCGTCCAAGATGGTGGTTTGGGCTAGTTCTATTAGCGCTATTTTATGAAATTGTTTTAGCGTTGACAAGCAAGAACACCAAGAAGGGGCACAGGATTAACAAAGGGCTGCTTTGAGCTCATTGTTTACGTTAAAAAGAAAACGAATACTAAATGCGCAAGACATGGTATGCGCACTTTCAGTGCGCATATCTTCAAGGTAATCAACTTACTTGTTTGATAGAGAAATGGGAATGCATGCTGACTCAATCACTACCTAACTGCCTGATCACCGTGGATTCGATAATTCCTCTGACGCGTTGGTCCACGCTCTGGTCTACGATTGAACATGTGCTTTAAATCTGGTTCGCAAAGACAATTCGTTGCAATGAAGTGGCAATATCGAAACAAGTTTTAAATGGCGTTTCGTTTGTCCTGTGCCGCTTGTATACTGTGCTCGTGTCCGCCGGCGCTCAAACAATTTCACATGTTCATTTGCCATCATCGTCATCAGCAGCGGCAGCAGCATATCTTTATGCCTAGTGCCCCTCCCCCGAGGGCGAAGGCAATCTCCCAGCGATTTCCAATTAGCCCTTCTGTCTTGAGCTAGCTGATTCCAACTTGCGCCTGCCATTTTTCCCCGTTTCATCATCCCACCTAATTTCTTTTTTCTGCCGTCCTCAACTGCGCTTTCCTTCCATTGGCACCCATTCGCTGTAACTCTTATGGTCCACCGGTTATCGGCCCTACGCATCACATGTCCGTACAAGCTCCAATCTATTTTGTTATCTTAATGTCTCAATCAATGAGGACAAGTGGCTCTCCGCTATCAAGAGCCCCGATGCCGGGGCGCAACTATGGGCTGTTCAGAGGGCCCACGATGCGGCGGTCGGGCATGGCCTGACTGTCCCAACGTGGGAGCGGCCCGCAGCGCGCTGAGTCGCGTACCTCAGGACCTTCATTAAAGTTTTGCATCCATTCATCCATCCATCTTAATGTCTCCGTACCCTTCTCCGCTGTGTGTCCTCCACGCACGGCGCAGGGCATTTTGTTGCAGAAACGATGAAGATAAGGGAATGCGCCGTCAACGCTTTAAGCTGATCTGGCCTGACCAAGTCGACGCTCAACCTTCTACTGCTATGGGTGTTGCGCGCGCGCATACTGTAAGCACTCTATCGTTCCCGTGTGCCCGCCGTGTGTATGCACTATGGCCTGAGAGGAACGGACTGCTGAAACGTCACTGCTAGCGCTATCTAACACACTTCACTGGACGCCGACCGACGGTCTCGTCGCGTTCGCCGCCGAGGCGCGACGCCTACATGCAGCGGCCCCTGGCGACGCTCTTCCTCGTCATGCCAGCGTCGTGGGGCGCCTGGTAGCTGCCGGGGCGCTGTTCCTTCTGCGCAGCCGCGGTTGCCTTGCGCGCACGCGCAGAGTCGTCGTATCGCGCCCGCGTGTGGTTAAAACAGGCCGTCCGAGGAGTTCAAGCGGAAGGCTAAAACCTTGCTATCGTCTGTTAGTTGCATCGCCCAAACTGCCATTTCTTTAATCGTCCGCACTCCTCTATATAGCATTCAATGTTGCGGTATCCTGTTGTCCTGTTGTCAGTCCTGTTGTCAGGCCGTAAATTCGTACTTTCTGTTACTTACGTGTCCCCATACGAAGCTGGACGGTGAATTGGTTACCCACGTTTGTTATTGCTTTAATTTTGGTTCTGTTATACCCAGAGCACAGAAGCGAAGATATTGGTTGTTTTGCGCACGAAGGTGCAAAAGCGCTCCAGTAGTCGATGTGGCATTATGCTTCGCCTTCGTACTCTGTCGTTGCTGTTGATGGTGCGTATGAAACGTTGGCTACGTATAAAACGGCAGCGCCACCTCATCTGCAAGTCCGAGAGTTTTGCGGTGCCCTCAAGCGCGACTCGCTTGTCATTAAACCTACCGAGAAAGAAGCGATACAATCAATACAAGAGCCTCTATGTTGCAACGCGGCATTTTAGGGGACTCTCGTTGCGAGGACGAGTCTACTCAAGCATACCGTCCCGGTAAAAGCCGCGTAGTAGGGCAGAGCAAGGGCTTCCTTCTTTGAGCGCGTAGCAGACGAGAGATCGCTCGACTTTGCTTTCCTGCCTTTTGCAATACAGCAGAAGGCAGACGAGCACAAGGTAGGGAAAAAAAGGCGTACACGAATAAAGTGCTAGTGTGCGTAAGGCACGTTGCAGACGACAGCGTGCTGAACAAGATTCCTTGCCTTCTGCAAGAGTGCAGAAGACAGAAGAAAAAAAACTGGAAACGGAAAATGCACACGTAAGAAAAGTAAGTGTTAGTGCGCGTAAAGGCGGCGCGTTGAAGAACGCAATAGAAGCCGGAAGAAGCGAGGGAGGGCAATTGAGGGGTGCCTCTTTAAAAGACCATTAGGCGGTTTGCGGTGTGCGGAAGTCGAGGGCTGCCTTTTCAAGAGCTCGCCGACACAAAGTCTCTCAGATAAGGGGTGGCTGCCAAACAAAACCGTCGTGGAAGTAAATCGGCCGCGCTCTCTCCGCCTCGCCTCTTGTATCGTGCCAGCGCCCAATCGAAAGGGATCGATGCGGCACCAGGTTGCGCTGGGGGTATCTCCGAAGGAACCGGCAAAGGCCTCGACGAGTAGAAAGAAGTCCCTTGAGGAAACGGCGACAGCGGTGATAAAAACCGGCTTAGCCTTTCACGCTACATTTACAAAAATTCTGTATTATAGTCAGTTGCATCCCAAGAAAAAAAGTATAGTGAACGCAACCAAAACTGGGCAGAAAGACAGTAAAAATTTTCGTAACAACGTTGTAAAAGTATACTGTGTATCCTTTTAAAAAAACGCATCTTCGCAGTCTATGAAATATCGAAGGACTTTTCACAGACTGATATGCCTTCTTGTAGACTTGCCGCTCTGGTGATAACTATAGGTAGCTTACCTACAGACTAAGGTCCTCTAGAAAACCGTTTTCTTTGATCTACTGGTGTCAGGCTATACATTACGGTAACTCATTTTCATTCTGTAGACTGTCTACGGACTACTCGCTGACTGCACTACTTTCTTCTTGCGGACTTATCCTGGTCACAGCAAATACTACAGGCTATCAACAGACTACAATCGTCTACGAGGCTGTTTTTTTTTGCCTCTTTATTGTTCTGAATCTTCTGAATGCATTGTTTGGAGAAATTCTATACGAACATTCGTCGACAGAACCTATATCGCCATTACGTCCCACGGTCTCTATGGAGTATCCATGCATTGACGCCACAGAAAATCAAGCACGGACTTCAACTAACACAATAATTTTTATGAGTGGTCATATCTATATACATCATTATACCCAATTCTCAACCGCCTTGTAAAAGCTGCTTACCTTCGAGATTTGTTCTGCCCTTAATAATCGCAGGCGTGACGATTCAGTTACATTTCTACGGAAAGTCAACTGACTGCAAGAAAAAAAGAAACGCTAATCAGCAGAGCTAAAGGATTCGTAAAGCCACTTTTGCTATAGCATCGCTGTAACTGACCACTTGCTATCTCTTCCACTGACCATACGGCCTCCCAACTTCTCCTCCACTCTTTTTGATCTTATCCAGAACTCCAGCTGCCGACTTTTGCTCTTTAATCGCAGTACCGTCTTACTGTCGCTTTCGATTACGCGTACCACTTACCAATGCATCGCCGCAATTGCGAGGTCGTTAACCTCCTCTCTACTTTCTTTCACCATCGTTCAAATTTCGCCACAAGCAGATTACACATTCTATCAAACCCTTACGCCTCATCACTCCTACGTCGTAGAGGAAGAAAAAAAAGAAAAGGGCAGCAACGCTCCCCAATCCGAACGAGTTGATCCTTCCCCTATCGGGCGTATTTCACGCCGCCAACGGACACTTGGACGATGCGCGTGAACTCCAGCGGAGGTGGGGGAGAGGGGGTATAATCGATCCCGCATTGAAATGCGCAGCGTCAGACCACACGCGCGCACGCTCGCAGGCTAGTTGATTCTGGCACAGAGCCCTAGCTAACCTTTTCGGGCTTCGATTGACCCGTCAGCGCGAGCGGTTTGCCCACAGACGCGTCGACGGCACCATCGTCTCTTCATCGTTTTACGTATAACCACACATACGCTATACTGCACAGCCCGCGCGCCCTTCGCCGCCCTCCCCCCTCCCCGTACTCTCCTTTGTTTCCCCGTTAGGTGACGCCACTGTCAGCCCTTGCTCTCAGTCCCGTTTCTTCCCTAAAACTCGCCGAATAGGGGAGGAGGGGACACGAAGCGAGGAGAAGCGGGAAGAGGTCGTTTTTTTTTTCGAGCTCACCGCAACAACGCCGGGGCTAATTTGCGTATGGAAATCGGGAGTCCCGGCGGCAACGGCGAGCGGTTTGGGCTCAATTTGAGCTCTCCGCGCGCACCATGCACAACTGCCAGCGGCGGCGGTTGGGAGAGTGTTGGGACGCGATGGCGGCGACCGCACGGGCTGTTTGCGAGACCGTTCCCGGGCCACTGCGCCGAGACGACGGACGGCTGGCGGGGAAAAAACGGAAGGGGAGAGGAGCGCGGAGAGGGAGGAGGCTTGCACGTGCGGTGGAAAGGGGAAAAGCAGGTCGCGTCCCTCTTTCCTGGCCCCTTAGTGTTAGTTTCCCTACACCCGATCCAGGCAGGCAGACAGGCATGTTCTGCTACTTATTTGTCTTTTTTTTTTCGGCGGTGTGGTACAGTTCGCGTCAGTCGCCATTCTACGTGCCACTGTTAGCCACTCACCGGCATCTCAGTGGTACCGTGCATTTTTCAGAACGTTCAGAGTGGGCGTCAGGCCAATCGCGGCGCGCTGCCCGTGGAGTTGTCCTTGCTACCCACTGCCAATTGCACAACCGACTGTACCGGCTGCTGCCCTTACGAAGCAAGTTTTATCATTCACATACCATCCACAGGCGTCGTTTACGCAGCTGTGCCTTCTTATAGGTTCAAACATTTAGCCGATGAAATATTACATACTGCGTTTACACAACGGAACTGACTATAGTGAAGGGGCCCGTCACTATAGCCATAACATTACAGTGACGGGGTAACGACAACCAATACGGAGGCTGTGTAGTAGCGGCAGTTTCCCTCTGACTCATGGCGCCGCGTGAAAGAGTTGGGCTCATGATTGTGAGGTCCTGGATTTCAATCACTTCTTCGACATATATTTGTTTCTTTCTTTAACGTTGCTGCATAATTATTTTCCTTGTTTGACTTCTTAAGTGCTTCTTATTTTGTCCTATGTTTCACAACCACACCTGACACGGAGGGGCGGAGGAGCCTTAGGTAGAGACCGCTGTAGCGGCCGCAGACCAATGGATAATGACGCGTTCTTACTGTGGGCCCCAGTGAGACGGGTCAACCACTGACTAGCGAAACTGTGCGCAAAACATAACGTGCGATCGAATAAAATGGGCCCCCCTCACGTTCGCGTTACCAACTATACAATGATGGGGCCCGTAATATTAGCGTATATACTATGATTACGGGCCCCTTCACAGTAGTGAGTCCCTTGTACAACAATTAGTCTACAACTAGTCTCCTTGCATTGATCTGCTGTTGTCAACAGACTTCTGGCGGATGCTATCCTGAGAGTACTGAGGCAATAGTCAATCGAAAGCGTAAGGACATTATTCCTCAAGCCTTTCGTGCACGACCTAGAGACTTCGCATAACAAGAATATATAAAAGCTTTCTATGGACTGCCTAAAAGAATATTGCTGCAGAACCCATATCTCTCACACACACGCACACGCGCGCGCACACACACAAATGCGCGCGCGGAGGAACTGCTTTTCTCTTCATCTTTTCTATTTTTACCCCCCGGTGTATGGTAGCCAACGAAACGGTTACTCTGGTTAGCATAGGCCTTTCATCTAATATTTTCTCACTCTGTCCTTCTGTAGTAGTCAGAAGGAGAAACAGGAAGAAAGAAGCGAAGAAAGAGAGGCAGCTCAGCTAGAGGGTATTAAGCGGAGCATCATCATCATCAGCAGCAGCAGCAGCATCATCATCTCCGGTTACCTACCCTTCAAGTAGGCAAAGGGCAAAGAGGTACAAAAGATTAGATAAAAAGTACGCAGAAACCATCGATGATAGACGTCAAAGTAAGCTAATAGCTAGCCGAAACAATTCTAGAAAGCTATTGCCTTTACTAAAAAAAATTAGGCGCTTGAACACGTATAATTATTGTAGCAAGAATATTTTAGTACCGTTTGTTGTTTCACTACGCAATCCCATAGAGGACGCAGCGGTTCACCAGTGCATCGGAGGTGAGAGTTTTACCATCACAAAAATGGGCGAACAAGCAACAGAGAGCTATTTGCTTAAGAGTGAGGGGAAAGGGGGAGGCAGAGTCCGAGAAAATTGATAGCACTCTCACAACAGACTGTCACAGCATTGGACCAGCAATTACGGAAACCTGCGCCCGGGACCAACGTTTCGACAAGGTGACAATTCGCCCCGAGCCCTTGGTTCGCTTCGCCTGCACGGTCCTGTCCGCATTTCGTCTCATCCGGTGCGTCACACGTGGTCACGTGCAGTCTCACAGACAGTGTCGCACATAGGCGCACGCATTATCCGACGGCGACACGCAGTATTTCCGCGGAAAGGGCAGCGAAAACAACGAAGGCGCGTAAACAGCGATGTGGAAGACAAAAACACAAAGCAAACGAGCGCTCACGAGCGAACCCGTTCACCGGCGATCACCGCGCACTTCGAGCCGCCTGCGAGCGATAATGCAACCGAATGGCGGCACAACTGCGATGGGCCGTACTCTCTGCCACTTCAAACATAGCGTGTACATAGCCAGGGACCAAAAGAACGGCGAAGACAAGCGCTTGAAGACAAGACAACCAACTAGCCCGTACCCAAACCCTGCCTTCTGCTGCGTATGGATCACGGAGGAAGGAAACTAAGGAGAGGCCCTGACGTCACTCTTTGTGAAGCAAAAGTGAAGCCGGAATTTGGCGTTGCTCATGGCGATGCTCCGCCTTTTGGGCCACCCTCCTCTCTTGTTTACATCTTTCGCGAAACCACGCCGCGCTGCGCGTGGTGTCGCGCGCTCGCGCAACATCTGGCAGAGCACGGTGCAGGTAACACAGCGCAACAAGACATGGTGACTAACGCAAACCCGCCCGCTCAGCGCCTTTGCCACGGCCCGAAGCCTACCAGAGCAACACGTGTGAGCGCTCAAAACCATAACAACGCCGCCATTGTGACCCAAAAGGCGTGGCCATACAAAAAAAAAAAATAAAAAAGCAGCAAAAAAATGAGAACCTACTACGTCATTTCCGCCACACTTTTCTCCTAGCGCGCGGAGGGGGTAGGGCCTCTCCTTAGTTTCCTTCCTCCGTGGTATGGATCATGGTATGCATACACATCCGCCTCGCAGCCCACGTGACCTGCCGAGATTTAATGGAGGGGCGCCGATCGGGCGGGGAGCGAGCCCCGACAGGGGGGGCACCCTCCGCTCCCGCCGCCGGCGTTGCGATACGCGCTTGCGCTCGTGGGCGGTCGCCCTCCGCAAATCGAGAAACGAAAGACCGGGAGTTAATTAGCGGTGCGATGAGCGCGCAATCACGACCACCACTCCCTCTCGGCGTCGCGGTTCGTTTATTTTCTTTTTTTCTTCGCGTCTGTTTGTCCGCTGGTTTCCGCACTGGCTTCCGCGAGGTGCCAGTGGTCATGGTGCCTATTTTCATCCAGGCGTCCGATGTAACCTACCGTGTGCATCGGGCCAAGGAGCCTTTGGGTTTTAGTTGGCTCTTTCATGGGTAACCTGTAATCGTAACCCCCCCTCTGTCTGTCTGTCTACGTGCGTGCGTGCGTGGGTGTTTGTGCCGGTTATCCAGTCACTTCTAGAGACGTTGATTGATTGATTGATTGATTGATTGATTGATTGATTGATTGATTGATTGATTGATTGATTGATTGATTGATTGATTGATTGATGGATTTTAACGCCTCAAAGCAACACTGGAGCTGTGAGGGTCGTAGTGGTGGGCTTCGGAATGTTTTGACAACCAGATTTCTTTATTTCTACTTTTATTTGTTATTAAATTTCAAAGATTATTTGCATCTTTTTTACTTATCTTTGTTTATTTTTGCAGTTTTATTTGTATTGCTCTGGAATGTTAATCTTCATGCGATAGTGTCACGGTCCCCGTGTTGCAAAAATACCCGATGTCGGCGTCGGACGTCGCTTTGCGAAAAATCGTTCCGAACCGCAACCACGCAGGCCCTCCACGTGGCGCAGGGGCGTTACTGAACTAATTGAACTCCTCCAAGTGAAATATGCTACAAAAATTGTAAAGCACGACCTAGGCACAACCTACTGACACGATGCGTCGGAGTTTAATTTGAATGTGCCAGAAAACATAATCATGTTACGCGGAAACACAAACTCCTTTCACGAGCGGCACGGCCCGCTCGGTTCCTTGCCACGACACCGTCATGCTCACCTCTGCGCATGCGCAAGAAAGCTTCGGTTGCCGGGAAGCGTGACAAGCAGTCGGTGACCTTCGACATTTTTCGCGTTCCACCCTTAAAGCGAAGCTTATGCGTCCTGCAATTTTTTTCTTCTTACCGCCATGCTATCTCAGTGTCTGTGCCGACCTGCTGCTGGGCGCGAGGTTGTGGGTTCGATTGGCGACTGTGACGTTCGAATCTGATGGCGGCGCAGAGAGAGGGTAAGAGAGAGGGTGGAGAAGAAAAAGGCGCTATTTCCTGCACCTAGATTTACGATAGCCTCTCCTATTATATCTCCTCCAGTAGTCATGCAGTGCCGTGACGTAACCCCCCTCCCCTGCAATCTAATTCACCTAACTTTCGATTTTGATTTCCCAGCTGTGTATTTGGGACAAAGGAATTCATTATGCAAATGTCTCACGTTGTAGCCGCGAATAACGGCAACGCGAACAGAGAATATGAGAGTGCTTTGAGAGAGGAGGAGGAGGAGGAGGAGGAGGAGGAGGGTAGAAGGGGGAAAAGGAAGGTAGGAAGATAAGGTAGGAAGGTCAACCAGACGTACTTCCGGTTTGCTACCCTACACAGGGCAACCGTGCTTGATGTACGGGCTGACTTCCCGAGCAAGATATGACGTCACTCTAAACTTTTTTTTTTCTTCGCTCCCTCCGCTACAAGCCTAGAAGCTTAAGCCATTCCTCCTGACTGAGGGATATGTTCGCTTAGGAAATAACGTATGAATGTTTCAGACGTCTCGCTCTCTTTTCTCGTCACACGACCACCTCCGGGAGCCCCACTTCTTCGGACTCTTTCTGTTTTTTTAAAAGATCTTTCATTATAAAACTGACAAAAATAGTAAGAAAGAAAAATAAACATCTTAGTAGTCTAACATGCGCTCTCGCTGTTGATGGCGCCATCGGTTGTTCCGGCAGCTCGTGGTTCCGATTTGTATTCGCGGGCGTCTCGGATTCATTTATCTGCTTCAGGTCTGACAGCGCATTACCATAAATTGTCGTCGTGCTCCATTATGTGTCTGATGCGAGAAGTGTCACCGGGTGTGCCGCCGTGCAAAGACGCGCTCCGTTGCGCGGTTTACGAGGTGGCCTTTCTTTTTTCTTCAAGATCAGCACGAAGCCCAGACGACTCGAGCGAGAACGCAACGAATGGAGCACTGTAAACTTGCAGCCCCTTGCAAAAAAAAAAAAAAAAAATCAGCTGCGATGTCGAATTTCATCTGAAGAGAAAGTTGACCGAAAAGCAACAAATCGTAAGCAGAAACACGACAGGATTTCTATCACGACTTTTACCAGTGAGAAGGAGCTGCGAAAAAAGAAACACATTTTATAACCACACTGCTATAAAAAAGAAATGTTATATTTGCCGAGCGCTACGCTTGTAAAAATGTAGAAATATATTAAAATTTATCTCAAAGGAAAGCTTTTTCATAGTCCTAACTATTCGATAAAGATACATCATCTCTATGGCGGCTTTGATAAGAAAGAGACAGCTGCGAAAAGCTCTATTCTATGACCCCTACATTTGCAAAAGTTGTGTGCGATGTTGAATTGCATTTCAATGTTAAGTGTACTGAAACGCAACAAACAAATAATCAATAGAAACGTGACACAATTTGTACAGTTACTTGTGCGATTGTGAAGACGTTGAGAAAAAATATTGCGTTATGCGTACTCATGCGTATAGGCAGCTGCTAAACACGTAAATGGTATTTGCTGAGCTTGATACCTTCTCAAAACTAATACATATTAGTCAGTTTTATATCAAGACAAAGTCTACTGAACGTAGCAACTAGCCAATATACAGCAGCATAACCTCGATAGCGATTTCCGTAAGGAAGAGACATCTAGGAAATTAAGCTATTGACCGAGTCCTGCCCTTGCGAAAAACATACATGATACTGCAGTCACAACATTTACAGGGAAGCGGTTAGCCTCCAATTGATCGGAATTTTTCGTGGCGGTGTGCTTACACGAAAATGTGGGCCGATCCCGAAGGCAGTGCAAAGAAGCGGGAAGCGCACTGTTGGCTGCTTCTCCAAGAGGCATCGCATGACGTCTTCAGGTGCGCTCATCATTTGACGATGATATGACCGCGTGACGTCATCAGGTGACATCGTCACGCGAAGATGCCGTTATCACGTAACGTAACGTTTGACATAACGTCATCGCGCGACGTTGCGCGGGATGACGTAATCACGTTACGTCAACATGTCAAACATGATGTCACCTATTGGTCACATAGGTTTAGGTACCACCAGTTGTCAACGACTGATTTTTCGCTTCAGGGGCCATATAATGCTTTAGAATTTACTTCGCTGGACATACAATTTCGCAGGGCCGTGGTGGTGAGTCAATATTTTTTATCTCCTTAGCGAGGTACCCTATGAAAAGAGAACGGCCGACTAGAGGAAAAATCTACCCTCTCTCAATTTGACAAAGCTCCAGCCGTCCATGCAGCGGCGGAAACAATTACCGCCCTACTATCCTTTTCAAATACAAATGTATGTAGACCACTGGCGTTTACGTCTGGAAACGACATTTGTTTTACTGTTGGACGCACCAGGAAGCGAAATATTAAACGCCAGAACTAAACACAATCACACCAAACAATTCAAGCATGTCATAGTGACCATAATTTAAATTTAACTACGTCTCAATAGAAAGTGAATTGGAACTAACAAATAGTCAATACGAATCCAACAACACTTTCGCATTGACTTCATATTGATTTTCGAGTAGGCGCAGCGCACAGGTGCCATTACACAGAGATTGAGCATATCATGCCAGTTGCGTCTAGACCCCGGAAACAAGCAATGTGAGCTTGTACATGCAGTACGCATACTCTTTACCAAAGTCACTATAGAGCTTCTGTTGAGTTCCTGTTTACATTCTCCTGGGTTCCGTAGAAAGCTTGTTGAGCTCCAGTCGAACACCGTGCATTTTTTCGAGAAAGACGGAGCGACCACACCATTGCAGGAGCAGTCCTAATAATTGCGATGTGCTCCTACCGACTTCATGTTGCCTTCTGTAGACTATCTATTGAAGTGCAATTGAATTTCATGCACGGAGACGATATGCTTAAATAGCGGGCGTAGCGGGTGGGCACAGGGCAACTGAATGCATCGGGGCGTGCATTGAGAACATGTCGATGCATTTAGCTCGGGATAATGGCTCAACCGTCATAGCTCCCCCCCCCCCCTACCCTACGTCCGACTACGCCAAGAGAACGATAAAAGAAATAGCACAGCTCTGACTCGACACCGGGCGTGGATGTTCAAATATTTGCGTC
Organism: Dermacentor andersoni; assembly: GCF_023375885.2. NCBI lineage: Eukaryota > Metazoa > Arthropoda > Arachnida > Ixodida > Ixodidae > Dermacentor > Dermacentor andersoni. Next base: position 123,321,328 of record NC_092821.1, on the reverse strand, counting down.
TACGTCAATTGCACAGCTACCTGATAAAATGGCCTCGCAGTCATAGCGCGGCTTTTGCCTTGGCAGCGAAATCGCGAAGCATAATTCTCCAAAGAAAGAAGAACGCGCGAATGAAAAGGGTGCTATGTTCTGAGGCGTGCATCAGCCGTTATTATCGACGCCAACAAACCTCGTAACTTACGTTCGCATTAAAGCACGCAACCGGGAGGAGGGGGGAAGGGAACCTCCCGAATATAGCCGCCGACTCTCTCTCAGCCAAGCACTCACGCTCTGCTGGACGTTTATTCGTTTCTTTAACGAGCAATTATACGGGCAGAGAGCCAAGAATTTTAATTAAGGAGAAATTACAGCGCCGCTCATTTTTTTTCTTTTCCTTAACGAACTTTCCTGCGGCATTTCATTAAAAAGTTCGAACTGTAGAAACAACTCGAGACGGCCAAAAAAACGAAATGTGTTTCGACGTGAAGATTTTGCCGAAGGGCAGAGTGAGAAGAGAAGAACAAAAAAGCAGGTGTTTAGGAGGCAGAGGAAAGTTCGCGTGAGGCAATTGAGATTCGCCGGGGAGTAGACTCTCCTAATTAGACGAAGCTCGTTAACGGCCCCAGTGATGATGAAAGCGTTGCGAATGATCATCGCAGACATCGACCAGAAGCCAGCGCAGTTTAAGCGCCGAAAAGAGTGCACATATTTTACCGGGACCCTCTAGCAATAGACGGCTTGACATTGATGCGTCCGAAGAGTGCTTAGCTTTCTTTTGCTCAGCGTCTCCGACTCCTTAAGCAGTGGGAAGCGTCGTGTCGTTGTCACCGCCCGTCTCAATAAACAACTCGTTAATTAGTAAGTTAGTTGATTGGTCAGTCAGTCAGTCAGTCGGTCAGTCGGTCAGTCGGTCGGTCGGTCGGTCGGTCGGTCGGTCGGTCGGTCGGTCGGTCGGTCGGTCGGTCGGTCGGTCGGTCGGTCGGTCGGTCGGTCGGTCGGTCGGTCGGTCGGTCGGTCGATTAGCTAGTTTCTTTGTTTGCTTTTTGTTTTCTGTGTTTCTTATCAGCTGTTAATAAGTCAGCCAGCCAATGGGTGCATGAGCTTAACACAACGCAAACTTCGTCAAGACACTACACAGAAAGCTAACTAGGCTGAGCTGCTCCTAAGCCCGAGGGCGCAGGATCGAATCCCGACCGCGGCGGCCGCATTTTGATGGGGGCGAAATGCAAAAAAGAAACGCCAATGTATTGTGCATTCGATGCACGTTAAAGATCCCCACGTGGTCGAAATTAATCTGGAGTCGCCAACTACAACGTGTCACATCATGCTTTTGGCACGTAAAGCCCCAGAATTTAACTAGGCTGAACCTGATGAGCTTACCTGCATCGTGGAAGCGGAAAATAAAGAAGGGAGGAAGGAACGTTCACAGTACGCATGCACACACATGCACAAGCGTCATCAGATTACATATTTATTATAACAATTTACGTAAGGGTTGCATCCGATGATCTCAGTTTACACTTCCTTAGGCAAGAGTAATCTCCGTGAGGACTCAAAAATCAGCTGATGTTTCAATCATTCAATATGTTCAATGCCTTTTCAACTTAAGTCGATCTACGACAACGAAAAATTGGTTGAAAGAATACAAAATTTTCATAATGAATTATGCAAGTTCTTCATGCAGTGACCATCGCGCAACCTTTTCCAGACCTGCGTAATCTCTGTGATGATTGTGGCAGCAGTTGAAGGTCTTTTTTACAAAATTAGGCATGTCCCCTGATTGCTTGTCAACAGAAAGTTAGCATAACACAACCGAATGCGAGTAGGAAAACAGCATAATTTTTATTGTAATTTTTGTAAAGAACCCGACTTGGAAATGCTTGTGGACCTTCAGAGTTTCACTTTCAGCTCACGTTGTTGCTAACGTACGACTCCTGGTAGTTCGCAAAATCGACTCGAAATTCTTAATAGATTTTTTTTTTTCTAATGGTGTATTATTATTCTTGTAAGAAGGGCAAGACATGCTCGAAACGCGGTACTCCTAATACAGAGCAAGAAAATACGGGGGAGAAAGAAGCAGATGCGAAATAAACGGCCGGAATTTTCGCGACCAGAACCGGAAATTGCTCACCATTCTATTCGTACTCGCCCGACAGACTGCAAAGAGGAGACAGCAGAAAGCATTCATGCTCTATCTTGCTTCGACGTTCTACTATAAAAATAAAATTAGACAATATGTCGACTATCCATAGACTTTTTTGGAGACAGCTTTGTCTGCATGTAACTTGTGTTTTCGGCTACGTAACGTCTAAAATCTATGTTCATAGAAGGGGTCACGAAAGTCCTTGTTGCGCTCTTCTTTTGAACTCCGTCATAAATCGAAAATTCTGAACTAAAGTTCTATTGAAGTTGTAAAGTGAAGCCCCGTGAAGGCCACAAAAAAAATTTTGAAATAATAACAAGATGTCTAAAATAGGAAAATCAGTATCGGATGCCCAATAACAATCAAAGCCAGAATAACGTAAGCAAGATATTCCAATTCTTTCTCATCTCGACGCGCTTAGCCAGTGGTCCGAACCTTGCTTTACCTTTCTTATCAGAAGGATCACATGGTGGTGAGCGGTGGATGATAACAAAGGAATAGAATCCAACGAAAGGAATCGCTACATTGTCGGTCCAGTCTTTTGTCAGGGTGACCACGAAAGACATTCCGCAGCCATTTGCGGACGCTCCACAAAGCTCCACATCAGCACTAGCTGCTCAAATGACTTGTTCTCGAAGAGGCTAACCTACCCTATCTCGTTAGGCCTAGTTCCGCCTACAACCGGGCTTAGTTATTTAAAGGAACACAAAAGAGAAATATTACGTTAAGGTAAAGTGATAGATTAGTGCTCGAGAATGACTATTTCTTCATGCGAACGCAGCTTTCGTAATCCAGAAACTGAGCTAAATGCACGACACGATTTGAGACTTCCCCGGGACATTCAACTACTAGACCGATGACGTAGCACTCCTCATTATGAATCTGTCACTAGTACTCAAACACTGGCAACAAAGAAAGCGTTGCATTGCATTATAATACAGAAGAAAATGCTACTTGTCCCGTTCTATGCGATGTCGAGAAAAAAAAAACTCATTCGCGTTACCCTTGACAACGACGCGGACGGTTGAAAGGTTTCGTTTTCACTCGACTCTGCGTCACCCGCGCCGTCACGTTTCAGTGGTTTCGTTATCTCGTAATGCCGCGCTGGTTTTCTAGACTCGCGCAACGCCCACAGACTGTACGGGGGATGCCCGAACGGTCCACGCCACTTGACCAAGAGCAACTGCAGCGGCGAATCCAAACGCCACGGCTTGGCTTGGATCCTCCATGACTACGCGTTTGCGTTTTGCGCGAAAAGGGTAGTGGCGCCGTCTGTCGGGCGCCGTTTTACTCGACGACGGCAGTAAAGGAAGGGCCGAGTGGTGGCGTATGCAAAGTCACCCCTCCCCGCTCGGAGGGGGGGGGGGGGAGAAATGGATTGCGCTGAAGACATGCGGACCCCTCAGACGCGATTTCCTTTTGAAACTAAATCTTTTTTATGCGCGAAACAGGCGCCGAGAAGTTTCTGGAATTATATTTTAACAATCTAAGTTGACTTACTGTTATTAGGGGGGTTGGGTGAGGGTCGCAAAGAAACCTTTGATGTTTTGCCTTCACATTTGTGGAGAAAGCACAATGCCCTCTAGCTGTAAGATTGATTTGCAAAAGTAACTCCTCCTAACGTGCAACCGGAAAAGTAAAAGACAAACACATAATAAGGGTAATTTGTTGTACAAACGGAAGCATCTAAAGCTACGGCTGTTTTTTTTTTTTTTTTTTGTAGCTTTGTATTTGTAGCTTGTGTAGATTCGTGCTGTACGCTCGAGTGGAGGACCATTTTTCACCTTTCATTATTTATTTTCCTGCCCTTACGTTACGATGCCAGAGAAAGTAGTGAAAATATGGAGGACGCTTAAACTTTGCCTAAATTTAAGAACGGCGCGCGATAGCATTCAAAGATCCCTGACCGCTTCTCACGCTTCCCGGCAACTGCAGCTTATGTTACCGTAATGCTAACCGGGAAACGCTGGCAGCGAACGCTATGCACAAAATCGAGCTTTCTGGTAGAAACGCGGCCTCTTGCTTGAGCCGATCTACTGTAGTTCTTTCGCACTTTTAATATTTCAGTGTAAGACGATGCGACATAAAAGACATGCGCTGTCGGTGTTTTGTTTCACGACATTTGTTTGGGGGCTGTCATTCTCAAAATTCTGAGTAATAACTTTGTAAAGTATACAATAGGAGGTATGAGCAACTCTAGTGACAGAAGAGAAACTTTAGTGCCGTATGGCATATGTAGGGCAGTTTTTCGTTCACAGGACGTCCGGCGCCGACGCCGGACGCCGACACCGGTTCTTCTGCGATCTGTCTATTAACACGACTGCGTTAATAGACAGGTTTTCTGGAGCGTTGCTCACTCTCCGCTCACATTTTACGCGTAGTGGTGGCTGCATAAACTGCGTCAATTTTTCAAGCGAAGCTTGTATTGGCTTACAAGTGGCGTTGTCGTGGTTACGCAAAAAACCCCACTCGCTTCCAGAGCTGAGCAGCTGCGGCAAAGAGCGGTTTGATGAGTTGACAGCTGCGCCGGCGCCGTAGCGTGAGTCATCACCAACGATTCCAGCTGCCTAGGCGCGCGCTCACGCCACGCGCGCAACCAATCAGAGCCGTTTCGGTTCCGCCGCAGTGAGAAAAGGCGGGAGAGGGTTTCGCGCGCGCTGCGCCGGCTTCGTTTCCGTTCAGTTCAGACTCTGAAAACTGATGGGACGGCCACGCGTTGTGCGTTCTGCCGAGGAACGGGCAGCGTTTGATGAGCGGCGGCGAGAACTCGCCCGTGAAAGGGCACGCCGTCGGCGCGTCGACCCAGCCTTTAGAGCCGCTCGAGCACAGGCGATCCTACAGAAACGAGAAGAAGATGCCGAGCTGAGGGAGCGGGAGGCCAAAGCAATCCGGTACTCTTACCTGTGGGTTATTTAGCCGTGACAAAAGTCAGGTACACGCAGGAAAAGCTTCGCTTACTCCCATTTTCCGGTAGGGGAAGGGTTGGTCATTTTTGTTTTTTTTAACAAGCACATCTCCCAGAGACGCCAGCGACGCGCTCTCAGCTTGGCTGTAAGACGACAAATAAAACCAAGTAGAGGCACCCCAACGCTCTGCTCATTCGGTTTTGTAGCTGCAGTGTATAGATGCTTATAAACAGTTTCCAGAAGACTTCCGCTTAAGCCCTCAGGAGCAACACAAGTTACAATAGTCTATAAACTTATAGGACCCTCCAGCTGGCACCAGTTTTGTTCGGGAGTTGGAGTGTTTGACAATGAATTGTATTGTAATGTGCAACAAAAAAAGCCCGTACATGAGTTCGACGCATGGTGCACGTTCTTTATATGTGAAAACGTCAAGAATATGTGCCTACAGTATACTATGCGGCAAACTACTTCTTCTTTCTTGGCTAATTGGACTCTCGAAAATGGCTGACCGGAAGTTCTCTGGGGTCATGAACGCACTGCTGCCACATCGCAGATGAAAAAAGAACGCCCGCAGCAGAACGTGCGCAGCTTTCTCCGTTCCGCTACCGGCGTGAGCTCTGTGCGAACGTGCATCAGCGTTCCCACTGAAGCGTTCCGCTTGCAGCGCTGTGCGTAAATTGTCAGGATACGCCGGTCTGAGCTGGGCGCGGACCATAAACGCTCCGCTAAAACTGCCTAATAAACTAAAACTTAAAGCGCGCGTCTGTGCAAAAAAGAAAAGAAAGTAAAGGTATCCTCGCGTGCTGCAGCTAATTCCGAGCGAAAAATCCGTGTCTCCTTCAAATCCCCCTGCGTGTTATTTAAAACTTCGGCAGAAGTGTTTGTGATTAGCGCGTAATAATATCTCTTCGACGGACGACGGCGTGGATTCACGTTCCGTAAACAAATGAACCGTCAAACGCAGTAATGCGAGCGAGGAAAGAATGAGTTACGGAACCGAAAACCGATGTTACCGACTAACCGTTATAGCGGGCTTGTCAAGCAAAAAAAAAAAAAAGGCGGGTGCAAGTTAGTGAGTTGCTGCACGTCCCGAAAAGAAAAGACATTCTGCAGACTGTTTTGCGCGTGGCAGCGGCGTTAGCAAGCTTTCGTTGAATTCCCGATGAGTTCACTTCTGCGGTGACGCAGGTGTTGTTACGCAAAAAGAAATGAGTAATAATAACGTGAACAAACGTTGGTAACGACGATGGTAATAAAGCGATGCTAATACGTGCACAAACGACACGCTAGCATTCCCGTCTCGCTTTCTTACGTCCTCATATTTTTTCCCCCGCGCGATTCGTATCAGGCTTCTTCTTTTAATGAGTGCCAATGAGAAAAAAAGAAAGCTGTTGAGAATTTATTGAACTAAGGCGGGGCACCGTCTCTGTGGTTTTTGTCCTGTTGCAGCCGCCCGCAGAGTTTACTCGACCATCGCGCCGGTTTTCGCTTCGCGGCGAAGGCGAGATCGCGGCGAGAGCGAGCCCTCGTCCGGGGCACGTGACCCAAGTTTCCCTTTGCGTGCGTGCCGCTATGTGCGATTGATTTTCAATGAAGGCCTCGCGCTGTTGCCGCAGCTGCTGCTGCGCAATGAGCTGCGGGCAAACACCACTCGGAAAGCGTTTCGTTGAGTTCTTGTTGCTTCGTCTCAACGCAGGGGGCTTCATCACGCGAGAAACCAGTCTCCGGTTTCACGCCACGTGGGGCTCATTGATTTACTGGCTGTCTGACTTGACTGACTCATTCAGTCATTGATCGGTTCACTATTTCCTTAGTTCGCTCGTAAGTTTTGAGAGAGAGAAAAAGAGAATCACAGCTGTATATATATATATATATATATATATATATATATATATATATATATATATATATATATATATATATATATATATATATACACGAGTACCTCGATTGTTCGATCATCGCACGCGTAATGCGAAGACGTGGGATCATTCCCCACCTACGGAAAGCTTTTTCATCTACTTTCATTTATATATATATATATATATATATATATATATATATATATATATATATATATATATATATATATATATATATATATATATATGTATACTGTCTTTTTTATGGTCTTCTGCTAGGATTATCATTCGCGTTCGAAGCATCTTTGCCGACAGAAACCTCAGTGATACAACGGTTCGGGGACAGCGGCTAGCGAGCGCCTTCGAATTAAATTCTGCGGTCTGAGTGTGATCGCCAGCTTCCTATTCACCCAAAGCGGTCATACGCGCCGATTGTGAGCAATTCCCGGCGCTGAGAGCGTGTATCCATTGCTGAACGCCACGGCCAGTCATAGTCCAGAGAAATTGGTCTCGTCTCTTCGGGGGTAGCCGCAGCGGTAACAAAGGCTCTATAGGTACATGATCCGAGGGAATGCAATCGGATGCGTCTAAAGTAGGGCCCATTTCAATCAGCTAGGGCAAACCAGTTTTATTTGTTCACCGCTTATACGTCAGGAAACACGGTAGTTCAGAAGGGTAGGCCGCTATAGGCAAGCCGATGTGCCACATTGAGAAGCACGATACAATTTACGAACCCAGGCACCAGAGGATGCAGCATAAAAGATCAGTCGGTGCAAAGTTTGACGCAACATAATATAAGGAAACGTCCCCCTCCCCCCTAAAAAGGACACCAAGGCACAAAGAATGTTCTCGTTGCTGTTATACCACGAGGCAGAATCAAAATTACAATCTGTAATGAACACAGTCTACCCGTGAAGGTTGTTTCGTTCCGAGCGAGGAACCGAGAGAGTAGTCATTATCAAAAAAAAAAAAAACAAAGAAAGAATCATCGTATTTTCTAGCTGCGCTTGAGCCCGCCAAATGGGCCCGACAAAAGCCCGTTGACAGTCTAAAGCTTGTCCCAGCTAACGTTAGTGCAAGATGCGGTTTTAAGACTTACGGTGTTCGGTCGTCAGACCTCTGACGAGCCAACACCGTGGGTGTTTAATTACATCTTGGACCGCGTGTTCTTCAAATCTTGTTTTTCGTTCAAGAGCTTGACTAACGTTAGCTGGGACGCACGGTACACGTGTATTATCTAGTTTCGGCAAAGTAACTTGTAATGGCTTCATCAGCGGAAAGCCGTGGTGGCGAATTTCGCGGGAAGCAGCGAGGTGGGCGGTCCTTCTAAAGATGAACGTGCAATACACGCTGAGAAACCGGTGAAAGCTCGAGCGGCGGCAGATCGCCCCCCCCCCCCCCCCCCTCGACTGAGGCCTTGCGTGACCAGCGTCTTGATTACCTGGCCCCCGGAGTATTTTCAAATAAGACCTCGCGCCACGCTTCCACGCCGGCTCGAACTCATTTAGTCGATAGAGCGGCGTTGCTTCAACCGCGATACGACGCGGGAAACGTCTCGCGGTTCACGTTTCCGCATAGAGCAGTCGTCCCTTTTACTAGCGACAATGCATAAAGGTTCGCACTGCTTCGTCAAGCACCTTATCTGAAGCATCTCGTGCGTCATATGTGACTCCGGACAGGCCGCCATTGGAATATGAACCTGGCAACGTTTAACGCTAGAACGTTATCTAGTGAGGCGAGTCTAGCAGTGCTATTGGAAGAATTAGAGGGCAGTAAATGGGATATAATAGGGCTCAGTGAAGTTAGGAGGCTAAAAGAAGCATATACAGTGCTAAAAAGCGGGCATGTACTGTGTTACCGGGGCTTAGCGGAGAGACGAGAACTAGGAGTCGGATTCCTGATTAATAAGAATATAGCTGGTAACATACAGGAATTCTATAGCATTAACGAGACGGTGGCATGTCTTGTTCTGAAACTTAATAAGAGGTACAAAATGAAGGTTGTACAGGTCTACGCTCCTACATCCAGTCATGACGACCAGGAAGTCGAAAGCTTCTATGAAGACGTGGAATCGGCGATGGGTAGAGTGAAAACAAAATACACTATACTGATGGGCGATTTCAATGCCAAGGTAGGCAAGAAGCAGACTGGAGACAAGGCAGTGGGGGAATACGGCATAGGCACTAGGAATAGCAGAGGAGAGTTATTAGTAGAGTTTGCGGAACAGAACAATATGCGGATAATGAATACCTTCTTCCGCAAGCGGGATAGCCGAAAGTGGACGTGGAGGAGCCCGAACGGCGAGACTAGAAATGAAATAGACTTCATACTCTGCGCTAGCCCTGGCATCATACAAGATGTGGACGTGCTCGGTAAGGTGCGCTGCAGTGACCACAGGATGGTAAGAACTCGCATTAGCCTAGACTTGAGGAGGGAACGGAAGAAACTGGTACATAAGAAGCCGATCAATGAGTTAGCGGTAAGAGGGAAAATAGAGGAATTCCAGATCAAGCTACAGAACAGGTATTCGGCTTTAACTCAGGAAGAGGACCTTAGTGTTGGAGCAATGAACGACAATCTTGTGGGCATCATTAAGGAGTGTGCAATAGAAGTCGGCGATAACTCTGTTAGACAGGATACCAGTAAGCTATCGCAGGAGACGAAAGATCTGATCAAGAAACGCCAATGTATGAAAGCCTCTAACCCTACAGCTAGAATAGAACTGGCAGAACTTTCGAAGTTAATCAACAAGCGTAAGACAGCTGACATAAGGAAGTATAATATGGATAGAATTGAACAAGCTCTCAGGAACGGAGGAAGCCTAAAAACAGAGAAGAAGAAACTAGGAATCGGCAAGAATCAGATGTATGCGTTAAGAGACAAAGCCGGCAATATCATTACTAATATGGATGAGATAGTTCAAGTGGCTGAGGAGTTCTATAGAGATTTATACAGTACGAGTGGAACCCACGGTGATAATGGAAGAGAGAATAGTCTAGAGGAATTCGAAATCCCACAAGTAACGCCAGAAGAAGTAAGGAAAGCCTTGGGAGCTATGCAAAGGGGGAAGGCAGCTGGGGAGGATCAGGTAACAGCAGATTTGTTGAAGGACGGTGGGCAGATTGTTCTAGAAAAACTGGCCACCCTGTATACACAATGCCTCATGACATCGAGCGTACCGGAATCTTGGAAGAACGCTAACATAATCCTAATCCATAAGAAAGGGGACGCCAAAGACTTGAAAAATTATAGACCGATCAGCTTACTGTCCGTTGCCTACAAAGTATTTACTAAGGTAATTGCAAATAGAATCAGGAACACCTTAGACTTCCGTCAACCAAAGGACCAGGCAGGATTCCGTAAAGGCTACTCAACAATAGATCATATTCACACTATCAATCAGGTGATAGAGAAATGTGCGGAATATAACCAACCATTATATATAGCTTTCATTGATTATGAGAAAGCGTTTGATTCAGTCGAAACCTCAGCAGTCATGGAGGCACTGCGGAATCAGGGTGTAGACGAGCCGTACGTAAAAATACTGAAAGATATCTTTAGCGGCTCCACAGCCACTGTAGTCCTCCATAAAGAAAGCAACAAAATCCCTATAAAGAAAGGCGTCAGGCAGGGAGATACGATCTCTCCAATGCTATTCACAGCGTGTTTACAGGAGGTATTCAGAGACCTGGATTGGGAAAAATTGGGGATAAGAGTAAATGGAGAATACCTTAGTAACTTGCGCTTCGCTGATGATATTGCCCTGCTTAGTAACTCAGGGGACCAACTGCAATGCATGCTCACTGACCTGGAGAGGCAGAGCAGAAGGGTGGGACTAAAAATTAATCTGCAAAAAAACTAAAGTAATGTTTAACAGTTTCGGAAGGGAACAGCAGTTTACGATACGTAGCGAGGCACTGGAAGTGGTAAGGGAATACATCTACTTAGGACAGGTAGTGACTGCGGATCCGGATCATGAGACTGAAATAATCAGAAGAATAAGAATGGGCTGGGGTGCGTTTGGCAGGTATTCTCAGATCATGAACAGCAGGTTGCCATTATCCCTCAAGAGAAAAGTTTATAACAGCTGTGTCTTACCAGTACTCACGTACGGGGCAGAAGCCTGGAGGATCACGAAAAGAGTTCTACTTAAATTGAGGACGACGCAACGAGCTATGGAAAGAAGAATGATAGGTGTAACGTTAAGGGATAAGAAAAGAGCAGATTGGGTGAGGGAACAAACACGCGTTTATGACATCTTAGTTGAAATCAAGAAAAAGAAATGGGCATGGGCAGGACATGTAATGAGGAGGGAAGATAACCGATGGTCATTAAGGGTTACGGACCGGATTCCGAGGGAAGGGAAGCGTAGCAGGGGGCGACAGAAAGTTAGGTGGGCAGATGAGATTAGGAAGTTTGGAGGGTCAACATGGCCACAATTAGTACATGACCGGGGCAGTTGGAGAAGTATGGGAGAGGCCTTTGCCCTGCAGTGGGCGTAACCAGGCTGATGATGATGATGATGATGATGATGTGACTCCAGAAATGTGTAGTCCCACAGAATCTGCTGGATATGGCAAGTTACACTTAATCCTTGCGCTAGTCCGTATCTCCTTATCTGAAGCGCTTTCTGTGTCATACGTGACTCCGAGATGTGTAGTCTCACAAAGCCCCCCCCCTACTATCGAAAGCAATTTCTACTTAGTTTATTCACTGATTCGTGTGACTTTAACTACATTCTTTATATGTCATATGTGACCGCGATGTGTATTGTCGCAACGTTTTGCTTGCGATAGCAATTTCAACTTATTGTTTCCGCTGGCTCTTGTCAATTGATATGGCTCTGTCTTATGTGACTCCTACTTGTGTAAGCCCAATTGCAATAGCAATTTATGCTTCCTGGTTGCACTAATTGGCGGCAATTAACTTGAAGCCTGTCCTGCATCATATGCGACTACCATCTGATCTAACAGGTGGCTAACAGATGGCAGGGCGAAGTCGAATTTGCCAATAACACAAAGCAAAGGCAAAAGCTTGACGTAATAGTTCTGCGGAAACCCGCAAGGGGGAGAAAAGTAATTAATTAAGAGATGAGACATTCACCCAATCGTAGCAATTGCTACAAAGGAAACCCATACGCATTCCTCGAAAGAAAATCCTAGCAGTTGAGACATTTTTATTTCTCTTTATCTTTATCTTTATTAATCTCTTTATTAACTAAACGTTTACGCTTAATAAGCTCCATCTCTCTCTCTCTCTCTTGTGATTCAGTAGATGATCTCTATAAAACAATGGCCATGACGGCACCGCGGTTTTCGGCGAACGCAGTTTTTGTTGTCTTTGATGTGGCGAGGCGCTGCACTGTAGTGATGGCGGAAAGCAAGAATCTCGCGAGCCCTGCAAAATGCACACTACAGACGGCACCCGAAACGCACACTCCAGCCGGAGCTGTCGCTGCGCTTGTGCTTCAAGAATTTCTCTGGCAAATGTCGTTTTTACACCTTCGACATCTGTGTGACAGTGACGCGCATTACTGTACCGTCAATGGCAGAGGCTCAAAAGAAGTGTTCCTACGTAGAATAATGATCGTGATAGTAAACTTGAAGTGCTGGAAGCGCTCAGCACGTTGCGATTAGAGCGTTGCTTCGTGTGGAGCATGCGTTTGGTGAGACGGTGCGGGTTTATGTCGACGATAAAGTTCCGCTGTTAGTCCAGCATTCCTCCCGTGTGCTTCTTTTGTCTTGTGTATGAATGCTTTTGCGCTGGTTTTCGTCCGAGTTGATCATATGTACGAACCCTCGCAGCACTTAGTCTTGCTGCTTTAGACTAATGGGCACGCGAGTCTGGCTCCAACATAACGGCTTATATAACATTGCATGTTGACCGACAAGAGCCCCTGACCGGCAGGAGCCTCTGATCGCGCCACTGTTTTGCTTAGCCAAACATTTAGTGGCCACATAACGCCTTAACGTGTGCGTTCGGCTTGTGGCTGTCTTTGGAACTCAAATTATTTCACCACATTGAGAAAGTGCACCATATTCAAAGGCTACATTTTTTTTCCTCAAGTGATTCGTTATTTGGCGACACCATTATGGGGTAACTGGGTGTGTGCGACTCCGAATGCTCCCGCTTATATAACACGCAATTTTAGCTGGCAAAACAGTGGCACTAAGGGCACTTCTATTCTGCGTCATCAAACTACAAATCGTGGCATAAAACTGGCACGCACAACGTCGCCTCATAGGCATCCATAAAGCGCACAGGCGTGTTCATGTAATAGCGCACGATGTTAAACCGCTGTTTTGATGTCCACCGACTCACGTTCACCAACGTGATACGTTGGACCATTGGGTATGCGCCACTGGATAAGTGTCCATCCTTGGCCAGTCCTCCATAATCGGTACGTGTCACTGTTACACATACAGTGACACATACAGTGGCGCAGTATCTGACAACTGTGAGGTAGGGGGTACAGAATCTATGAACGTGTTTAGATGTGTGTCGTCCACAGGCGTCACACAACATCGCCTTTCTCCTCGCGAAGTCCTTGTGTCGGTGTCTCACAATGTTCCTCCGCTTGATGAATCGGTCTAGCATTTTTGGCATAGCTTGTGAACGGTGTGATGCGTAAATGTCTCAAGAAGTTGCATGTTGCACGTTGCACACGGCGAAAGCAAAAGGGCCTTTGTGTGCATTGCAAATGACCTTATATCATTAGAGTAACCGCTTCGAGGAAGCCACGTTTTGCATTGATTCTGACGTGTGCGCTGGAAGTTTGGATCTGCGTATTTCAATATTTGCACATTCGTACTTATGACTGTCGCTGCTCCCGATGGAGCTATCGTGACCAGTGCTGCCGACCTCTGAAGCCAGTTTTCCCCTAAACCGCATATATTCCCTAGATTTTCCTAGATTTTTGAAGGATACAGTTGTTCACTTTGCCGATGTACTTTTCGCAGAGATAAACTTGTTCTTTATGCAGAGAGACTCCGAAAGTGTAGGTTATATTTATTCCCGAGCTCGTTTTATGAATTCAACTAACGCAGTGGCTGTGCTCAAGCTTGAATGACGTTGCCCTGCAAGCTATTGCAGTACAACAGTTTATATTTCCTTCGCAAATTGTCTCTGCATATAAAAAGTTGTGCCCTAAACAAGACCTAAAATCCCGAGATCTTCACAAATACCTTTTACTAGGGTTGGCAACCCTGGTCGTGACACTGCAAAACCTCTTGCTTGCTCCCTTTCAAAGCCAACATTGTATCTGTGGTCATACTTCGATTGTTTTCAACAAATGTTCCTTAAAATCTGGGACAAGCTTCAATCGCCCAAAAATTAATGTAACATTTCGTCCATAACGTGCGTTCTTTAACCTACTATTAAGGTGTGGCTCTGTCTGTAGGTTGAGGCTGTTAGCAATGTCCCAGAGTTGTTTCCACTTCTTTCGGTGGCAGTGAAGTTATTCCGGTTGTGCGTGTGTGTGTTGCTTTGAAAGTATATGAGCTGGGACTCTCTAAACGTATTGACGAATTGGCGGCGCAAACTACTCTTTCGAAGTTACTGACTTGCGGTAGTCAAAGAGTGGCCGCAGTCTGGTAATATATTTTTATATATATACACGGGCCTTCCTGTACTTGACAAACCACGCACCGGCATACACTATAGCACTAGTGTAGAGTGAATTCGGTCGCTTGCTTTGGTACCCTCCCTCACAACGCCCCCCAACGAACAAACCGTAGCATCCAGGTTATAGCACTTTCTGGTGCCGCAGGCTGGGGTTTGGCAAGGGGTGGGGGGGTGGGGGAGGGGTCGCCGGACTCATTACCAAGAGTGGTCGGTTGTCGGCCAGCAAACGCCAGTTTCCGAGAAGAACCGGCGCTTCATAACGGCGCGCTGTAACCACAGCAGCGGCTGTAATTAAGGCTCAGCGCACCGACGCTTGGCTCGACTTCTGCTTTTGTCCGCGGCCACGTGCTTGTGTTGGAGCCAACAGGCAACGCGCGGAGCCCAGCTCGGTTCTTTTCGGCCACCGCGTCAGTATATATTCCTCGCCTAGGCTCGCTCGGAGCGGAGATATGCAAAAAAGAAAACGAAACAGTTTCCGGTAACAAAAGAGACACAGAAAACACACGGAGTGGAGGAGAAAGGGGCCAGCGAACGGCCGGAAAAATAAAGCGACCCATTGCGTAGACAAAAGCTGGGCCGCCATAGCGGCCAACAGGAGACAAACAAACAGACGATACTAAAACGCGGCTGAGCTGAAACTACTGGGGGATCCCAGCGGGGCGCCCACTAGCGGTGGAATGAAAATCGCGTCGTCGAGCGCGAGCGAGGAGTTTGCTTACTCAGTGGGAGCCGTTTCTTTATTTCCATTTCGTTCCAGCCCCTCCGTATTTGCGTACGCGTGCACTTTGTGAGCACTTCTCCCCTTTTATTCGGGAAGCGTGGTCTCCCTTTTTGCAGGGCTTGTTTTCTTTTTTTTTTTCTCTCTCTCTTCTTAAGAGATCTTCTTGTAGTCGTCGAAAGGACGACTTGGGACCTGCGAGATGAACACGATGTTAGGCCGAAGGGTCACTTCTTACTCTTGCTTGCTGTCTCTGCGAGCGGCGTTCTTTCTGAGTTCAGCCACACCGATGTGCGTACCTGACTCTCCTTCTTTCTCGCCCTCATTCCCCCTCCAATTTTTTTATATGTGCGCCATTCTGGAATCTCCGTTTTATTATTGTAACTGGATTATTTTGGCAGCCGCTGGGCTAGAGATGACGTGTTCGAATCCTGGCTGAGGCGACCGCCTTCCTCGGATTGCGTTGCAGTGCAAAAAACGAACTACACATTTGGTGCGGTGTAGTGTAGGGTATTGTAGTCTGGTGTAGTGTAGCGAACACCTTTCCTGCACGTTCAAGAACCCAACTGGAGTATATTAGGTAGTTACACCCATTTCTCTCCATTTCGGATTATGCACTCTTAAAACAGTTGCACCCTTTGGAGTGTATATTTGACCCACAACGATAATCGTCATCTGCCTTGCTTGTGCTTCCTTTCTTGCAAACTCAGCACTCGCTACTTTCCTGTCGAGAATGCTGCGTCATGCTGATAACGCGCAAGCCGTTCGTGACTTGGAAGTACCGGGCTCACAGCGCAAAAGAAAGGAAATACGGGCAAGACAGATGGCGATTATTGTTATGGGACAAAATAAGCCCCAAAGGGTGTAAAATGTTTTTAAGAGTATATAGTACATGACGCTCTGCTCCTGGTTATACTTTCATTTTCTAGCTAGAAATTATGGGATAGCGAGCTCTCTTTAGTAGGCGAAACCTCCCGTGTAGCTGCAGTTACCAAACAACAATACAACTAAATCTCGCAGTTACTTCTATTGCTTCAGCAACAGCTGAGTAACGGTACTCCGGGCACCCTTTTTTTCATGTGGTTTATTTTTCGTACCTGCTTACTTCATTGCCCAGAGTCAACCACCACAGCGAGTGCACACGAGGTCACGCAGCGAAACACAAGACAGACCCTTCACCATTCCCTCCCCTCTCACCCTCAACACTTTGAACTTTCCATCACCCATGCACGCACCCTCTGTGCCGTCGGTTGCTGCTCGCGCGCACTGCTGCCGGTTGCGGGAGGGTCGATCGATTCTCGTTGCGGGGAGGGGGGGGGGTCGAAGGAGGGAGGAGGAGGGGTCGAGTCTCGTTCGCGACCAGCCGGGCCTCGAACGGCGGTGCGCGTAACTGCGTGGTCGTGCCTGGGACGAGCGCAGTGCGGAGAAACATCCACTTGGCCGTCGTTTTGTTTAGTGCCTCGCTTCTTCCTCTCACTACGCGCATGTGTTGGCGAGTGTGTCTGCACGTATGTGTGTGCGTGCCCTCGCACGCGTGGTCCTGTTCAGCTTTTCTTTCTCCCTCTTATTTTCTTTATTATACAGTACTGTTTCGGTTCTATCGCGAGCCTCGTTTGTTGTTTGACGTTCGACCGCGCTAGCATTGGGAGAGGCGCATGAAACGGACTCGCGTCGAGAGCGAGCAGTTCCCGCGTGACCAAGGCGTACGCGTTGCCGTGTAGTCGTTCGTCGTCGCCGCTGCATATTCGAGATAACGACGTATTCTGATCGCGATGCGACGGGTTCAATGCACCGGGAAGTCAGGAAAAGAGAGAGAGAGCGGGGAGGGAGAGAGAGAGCGTACATGTGAAAAAGTTGTGAAGCCGGAAGTACAGTATAACTGGGTGGACAAGTAGCCACGAAGCGACAGTATACCGTGGTGCGGTATATGGATAGGGCTGGAAACAGAAGTTTGAGAGCAGAGCGTCTCGCGGGAAAGAAAAAGAAAAAGGAACTTGGGCCGAGTTCTGCCTTACTTTTTTACCACTCGTAAGAAGTGGTTTCCGATCGAAACATGTCTTTCTTGACTCTAAAATTTTTTTGGTGTGTGTGTGTGTGTGTGTGTGTGTGTGTGTGTGTGTGTGTGTGTGTGTGTGCGTGTGCGTGTGCGTGCGTGCGTGCGTGCGTGATGTGCGTGCGTGCGTGCGTGCGTGCGTGCGTGCGTGCGCGCGCGTGTTCTAAAACGCCAGTGGCACTGGCGACGAACGTGGAATTCGCCTACGAAATTCGACTTCTAGCTGTAATGGTGTTCTTAGGAAAGTCACTCGTTCAAAATGTGCTTAGACAGCCTGTATACTTCTCGTAGTGCAGTCTACCGTCTTCCAAAATCGCAAATTACGGTTAAGCTATAAACAGTCTATCTACTGTATTTCGACCAAATTCGCTATTCAGACTAATCAATTTCGCCTAATTGGCTGCATATGCACCCGAACAGGCTGCTTGCCGAGTACCCATACACGTTAGTCGATGAAACCTGTTAGGTCATGACACCGCACATATTTGGACATCCTATAGGCATTACAGAAGAACATATATGAAACCTCTACGGTATGACCAATACGTATATACTTCAACGAGAAAACGTTCCCTTAGCATTGGAGCACTGGCGATTTGCCTTTTCAGGAGTAGCAGCGTTGTGCCATATTTAACTTCATCTTTAGGTTTAATTTAAACCCCAAACGAAGTACGTTTCTCCGACCGGACATTAACAGGGCGAAAGTAGTGTATTTCAGGTGTAAAATAATCCCGATAAATGAAGCTAAATAGGGAGCTGCCAGCATTTCTTTGTTCTCAGAGCGTGGGCCCGCTAAAATCCAGGAGTACGGCGAATGTGCGCATCTGAATTTCATCCGCGAAGCGCAGCCGAAGCAGATGGGGTCTCGAGAATTCTCGCGCGCGACGATCAATGCGGGAATTCCTCTACTGCGCGTTGTCACGCCTTACGTTGATCGAATCGCTCGTTTCCCGGTGATGATTAGACCAGCCCGACGCCTTCCTCTCGACGTCTAGACAGTCGGCGCCTAGTAGGACCCAGACTGACGACACACACGCACACACACAATGGCTGCGTAACCGAAAAGCATCATTGCACTTTCCCTCCAGCTGTCGCAGCCCTTCCCCCGAGTCCCTCAATAGTATAGGATAGCAAACCGAACGCGCTCGTACTGCGTCTTGCTTCCCTTCTCCTCGTATTTATGCACCCTGTTACGTTTCGCCTACAACGCGCGGTAATGCCGGCGCGGATGCAACGGACGCCGGGGCTTTGTTCAAAGCGGCGGACATTTTGGCCCGTTCAACGACGCCGCAACGCCTACCCGCCAAGCGTGTCCAGGCGTGTTTCAGTGCCACGTGTCTTCGTGTGTGCGTGTGTGTGTGTGTGCCCTCGCTTGTCAAAGCGCGGCAGCCGGGGAGCGGAGTTCCCCGAATGAGGGGCCTGGAGGTCTCTCGGCTCAACCGCTCGCGCCGTCGTGGGCCCCTGCTGCGCCGTCCCGTGACCTTCATCCCGTGACCTTCCCTCCTTCCCTTTTGGACCGCGACGCCGAGAGTATAAGAGCAGCTGCCCCCGGACGCCAGGGGAGAGGCTCCGATTTGTACTGTTGAGTTACGTGCTCTCCCGTCTCTCCACTCCGGTCGACCTGACCGGCCGCTCTTTTGCTATGCTAGAATAAACAAGTTGTTCTGTTACCAGTCTTCTCATGCTTTGCCGGGACCTTCGGATGCTTCCAGTGCCCCAGGCCGCCAGGCCAACGCTACCCTTGGGGCTTGCGACCCATTGGCAATAACGGGCGTCAGAACCGAGACCCCAACAACTCGTGCCAGCGGTACGATTCCAACATCTGGTTGCCAGCGGTGAGATCGCGACAACGGAGGCCAGCAGCGAAGAGATGCGGTTGACTGTATGCTGAGCAGCACAACGACCATCCGGGAGCAGCGCAACGAGCCCTGTGTGATGACTGGTTGCCTGCAGCGGAACGACTGCGCTGAAGTCTTGGCTGCAAGGTTTGGTGAGTGCGGGACTTTCTTCTTCTGAGTTTTGCCAGGCTTTTGTTAGTGTTAGAAACAGAGCTGGTAATTGTGGTTGTCGTTGCTACCGGGTTAGTTTGCGGCAAGACAATAGTAGGCAGTAGAGAAAGCAGCATTCAGAGCAGCCATGGATTTGAAGTCGTTGCGCAAACCGAAATTGCTGGAGCTTGCAAGAGAGTTGGGTCTGGATGTCTCAGACAAACTCAGAAAACCAGAACTGCTAAGGGCTATTCTTGAGTTAGAAGCTGAGGATGACGAGCTGTCGGAATGCCTTGAGACCATTGAGGAGAGGGAGACGGCAAAAAGACAGGAGCGCGAACTTAAAGAACAAAAAGAGAAACAGGAGCGCGAACTAAAAGAACAAAAAGAGAAAGAAAAAGAAGAGCGCGACCGTCAACACGCATTGGAAATGAAGCGTCTCGAGTTAGAGATGGAACGCGCTCGTAATGGAAGTCAGGCACACGGTGCAGGAGAACGAGTATTGTTCAAAATGACTGACCTGATGCGGCCGTTTAAGCTTGGAGAGGACATTGGTTTGTTCCTGGTTAACTTTGAGCGAACGTGCGAGAAGCAGGGGTTCTCTCGGGAAACGTGGCCACAGCGCTTGCTCACTTTGCTACCCGGCGAGGCGGCCGACGTAGTCGCTCGCTTGGAGAGAGAGGAGGCAGAGGATTTCGACAAAGTGAAATCGAGTCTGCTAAAAAAGTACCGGCTGTCAGCGGAGGCGTTCCGTCGGAAGTTTCGGGAAAATGAGAAAGGCAGAAGTGAGTCATATACAGAGTTTGCGTACAGGCTTATGTCAAACATGCAGGAGTGGCTCAAAGAAGAGAAAGCGTTTGGTGACCACGAGAAAGTTCTGCAGTGTTTCGGGCTAGAACAGTTTTATAGTCGGTTACCTGAGAACGTGCGGTACTGGGTCTTGGATAGGCCAGACGTTAGTACGGTGGCTAGAGCCGCTGAGTTAGCCGAGGAGTTTGTGACGCGTCGGGCTCGTGGAGCTAAGGACGGTCAAAAGGGTGAATTTGGCTCCAAGTTTGAGAGGCCAAAGTTCACGCCCATGAGAGCAAAGGGGGACACACGTAGTTCGGATGCGAGTGAAAGCAGTCCGACCGAACGTAAGGAGACGGCGGCAACCGAAGCCGAACGCAGAAAGCGGTTCGAGACGAGGCAAGCGCGCGTTTGTTATACGTGCCAGAAGCCGGGTCACTTTTCGGCGCAGTGTCCAGAAACAAAAACACAAGTCGTGTTTTTGTCTATATGCAGCACTGACGAGAACATGAAGCTTCTCGAGCCTTACATGCGAGACCTCCTCGTGAACGGGAAAGAGTGCCGAGTGCTTCGCGATTCCGCAGCTACAATGGATGTAGTTCACCCCTCTTACGTAGAACCCGATATGTTCACGGGCGAGTGCGCATGGATCAAGCAAGCAGTGGAAGCTCATAGCGTGTGTCTGCCGGTAGCAAAAGTGCTTATTGAAGGACCTTTCGGAGCACTTGAGACGGAGGCCGCAGTGTCATCTATGCTGCCCCCCCAGTACCCGTACCTATTTTCGAACAGGTCCGATCACCTCCTGCGCGAGAAGGGGCTTTTGTTTGGTGAGGCTAGCGTTCAGGCCTTAACCAGATCGAAGGTTCGGGAGCTCGCTGCAAAGGCGGTAGTTGCGGGGCCGACGTTGTTGAACGATGAGAAAGGGTCAGAGGCGCAGCAAGCTAGTATTCAAAGCACGCCCGAACGGGATAAAATTGAGCCTGTAGCGTTAAGGGCACCAGATACTGGAGAGGAAATTCCCGATGCGGGAAAGTTAGAAGAGCTTCCGGGACTAGGCTCAGTGACGAACAGGAAAGACACCGATCAAGTCATTAGTAACTTAATAAGTAAAGCATCGCTGTCGCCTGAGCAGAAAACCGAACTACACCAGCTCTTACAAGAGTTTCAAGGTCTGTTCTCTGAGAGGCCTGGTAGGACTTCTGTCCTTACTCATGACATAGAACTTACCTCCCCAGAGCCAGTACGATCCAAGGCGTACCGGGTGTCACCCCGCCAGAGCGATATTATGGAGGCTGAGGTAAAGAAAATGCTACAGCTCGGTGTTATTGAAGCGGGTGAGAGTAATTATACCTCCCCTTTGATTTTAGTTGAGGTACCGGGCAAGGAACCTCGTCCTTGCGTCGACTACCGCAGGCTTAATTCCATCACTAAGGATCAAATTTATCCGATCCCTAACATCGAGGAGCGCCTTGAGAGAGTGAGTAGCGCTCAGTTTATTTCCACCCTAGATCTTGTCAGGGGTTATTGGCAGGTTCCACTTACAGAAGAGGCTAGTAGGTATGCGGCGTTCATTTCACCAATGGGGACATTCCGTCCTAAAGTTTTGAGTTTTGGTTTGAAGAACGCGCCATACTGCTTTTCAAGCCTCATGGATAAAGTGTTGCGGGGACAGCAAGAATTCGCTTTACCGTATCTAGACGACGTAGCGATATTCTCCGCATCCTGGCCTGAACATATGGCGCACTTGCGGGCAGTGCTAACCCGCCTGCGCGATGCGGGCTTGACAGTCAAGGCTCCCAAGTGCCAGTTAGCACAGGCCGAGGTTGTCTACCTCGGACACGTGATTGGTCGGGGTCGTCGCCGCCCCTCTGAAATAAAGGTGGCCGCTGTGCGAGACTTCCCGCGACCGCGCACGAAGACCGATATTCGGTCGTTCTTAGGTGTCGCCGGCTACTATCAGAGGTACATCCCCAGGTACTCTGATATCGCGGCTCCCTTGACGGATGCTCTAAGAAAGACAGAGCCGCAAACAGTCGTCTGGGATGAGACGAAGGAAAGAGCTTTTAGCGCCCTAAAGAGCGCCCTAACAAGCCAGCCTGTGCTACGATCGCCCGACTACACAAAAGGGTTCGTTGTTCAGTGTGATGCTAGTGAGCGAGGCATGGGCGTTGTACTGTGCCAACGGGAAAATGGAGAAGTAGAACACCCCGTCCTGTATGCTAGTCGTAAGCTGACGAGTCGTGAGCAGGCGTATAGCGCCACCGAGAAAGAGTGTGCGTGTATCGTGTGGGCCGTTCAGAAATTGTCATGTTACCTAGCTGGCTCGAGGTTTATCATTGAAACGGATCACTGCCCTCTCCAATGGCTGCAGACCATCTCTCCCAAAAATGGCCGCCTCCTGCGCTGGAGCCTCGCTTTGCAACAATATTCCTTTGAGGTGCGTTACAAAAAGGGGAGTCTCAACGGTAACGCCGATGGCTTAAGTCGAAGCCCCTAACGTGGGAATCAGCCTCAAAATTGCTTGTTACTGATGTTTTTCTTCCTGAGGCAGGATTTTTAACCTATTGCTTTTGTGTAGTGTTTCAAAGTGATGATGTGCTTTTTAGTGCAATTTTTCCGATTTGTGGACGCGTTCTGAGTGCTGCTAAACTACTGTAAGGAACTAGGCAGCAGTATAAAAGGGGAAAGAGCCTGGCAGGGCTTAGTGAGGGTTGTGCCGTGCTTGCTGACTGAGCGGTTGACTTTCAGGCGTGGTTCTAACGCTTGCCGGAAACGAGAACAAAAATGTCAACTCTCCCGAAGTCACTTTGCAGTGTCCTGTGTGAACCTGAACGTGAGAACGAGGCCTTCTCTGTGCGCTGCGCTCAAGAAACGCCAAAGGACGCCCGACTTCGGTTATGAGCATCATCGAGCGACATCCCTCCGGACAGCGGATGCAGTCCCCTGACCATCGGGATCTCCTTCCCCCGGCGGGGCGGTCTGTTACGTTTCGCCTACAACGCGCGGTAATGCCGGCGCGGATGCAACGGACGCCGGGGCTTTGTTCAAAGCGGCGGACATTTTGGCCCGTTCAACGACGCCGCAACGCCTACCCGCCAAGCGTGTCCAGGCGTGTTTCAGTGCCACGTGTCTTCGTGTGTGCGTGTGTGTGTGTGTGCCCTCGCTTGTCAAAGCGCGGCAGCCGGGGAGCGGAGTTCCCCGAATGAGGGGCCTGGAGGTCTCTCGGCTCAACCGCTCGCGCCGTCGTGGGCCCCTGCTGCGCCGTCCCGTGACCTTCATCCCGTGACCTTCCCTCCTTCCCTTTTGGACCGCGACGCCGAGAGTATAAGAGCAGCTGCCCCCGGACGCCAGGGGAGAGGCTCCGATTTGTACTGTTGAGTTACGTGCTCTCCCGTCTCTCCACTCCGGTCGACCTGACCGGCCGCTCTTTTGCTATGCTAGAATAAACAAGTTGTTCTGTTACCAGTCTTCTCATGCTTTGCCGGGACCTTCGGATGCTTCCAGTGCCCCAGGCCGCCAGGCCAACGCTACCCTTGGGGCTTGCGACCCATTGGCAATAACGGGCGTCAGAACCGAGACCCCAACAACTCGTGCCAGCGGTACGATTCCAACAACCCTTTCAATACGTTCCTCTCAGTCTGGCCGTCATGTTTATGCTCATGTCATTGCCTCTCCCTACTGCAGGGTAGCAAATGGCGGACAATCCTGGTTAACCGGCCTGGCCTTTCTTTTGTTAAAATGGCAAACCGGACGAGTTTCTCTCCCTTACTCTCAACCTTTCCCTTCCTTTGCCTGTTTTCCTTCATTACGCCTCCGAGTCGCGAGTGAAACCTCGAGGGAGTCGAGGGGGGACGGAAATGGAAAGGAGGGAGCAACGTAAGAACGAGAAAGCGAGACAAATGGACGTGTCCTTAGGTTGAAAGACCCTCGGAAAGCAAGATGCCAGTGCTCGCGCAGTACTCGGCGAGCCCAGTTAATGACGCCGCAAGAATGCAACAGTAGGATGACCGCAAAGAGGGAGAGAGAGGGAGAAAAAAAAAAGAAACAAACGAAACCGCGAATTTGCCAGCAAGAGCGCGCATTCTTGGGCGCAACTCGAAGCCTGGCTAGGCCTACCACACAGTGTCCTAGCTCGCTTGCTCGATTCAATTTGCTCCCGCCCAAGGTGGAGCGAACTCGATTTGCCTCCGGCCTGCGCAACTCCTGCGCATACATACGCGCTGTTGGTCCCCGGCCGGGTAACACGGTTACGTGCTGTTGTTGGCGATAGCGATGCCCGCTTGTTTGTCCCCCCCCTCCTCCACCCCCACCTACCCCGTCCTTACTCTGTGGTGCACCCCCCCCCCCCTTCTCTACGCCGTTCTATTGCGCAAGCTGTCTCCGCGAATAAGCCGGTGTACCCAGTGTTGGGTGACCCACTCTTAGCCGGCCGCGGTGCTAACCTATCGGTGTCGCTGAGCCAACGGTACAGAGAGTCCGTGAACGCAAGTGCAAGCAAGCAAGCGGGCACGCCCGCGTGATTGTCAATTGCGCGATAGGCCGCCTGTCTCTCCACTGCCTCCACAAAGATTATGAAAGCGGATGGCTGAAAGGGAAGAAAAAGAAGGAAAGATGGAATCCAGTCGACTGCAGCACGATGTTACCCAGATTGACGAGTGTCTTTTTCCCTTCCACGAAGCTTCTTCCGCCGCCTGGGCTTCCGCAGGACTGATTTGCCACTTTTTCGATCGCCAGAGCTGTTTCCTCAGCAGGCTTTTCCTGCGTGAGAGGGCTATCAACCTGATCCCCGCAAAGCCTAACATCATTCCATGTCCAGAAAAATTGAAAGACCTCTGTTTCTGACCGCAGAGAGTACAAGCGTAGAAAAAAGCAATACATATTGATTTGATCGAAATCTAATTAGCGCGGTGATTTATTAGTAATTGGCTTGCTGAGCTGTTTACGACTGCTAAACTCTGTCCAGCGCGTGAGTGAGTGAGTGAGTGAGTGAGTGAGTGAGTGAGTGAGTGAGTGAGTGAGTGAGTGAGTGAGTGAGTGAGTGAGTGAGTGAGTGAGTGAGTGAGTGAGTGAGTGAGTGAGTGAGTGAGTGAGTGAGTGAGTGAGTGAGTGAGTGAGTGAGTGAGTGAGTGAGTGAGACACCTTTATTCGGTCCACAATAGGCGCGAATAAACTCAACGTCACCTAGCTAGGCTCACACGGTGACAATCAGGCCAAACCTGACGGCCCTCTCGCGGGCTTTCTGGACTGCCAGGATTTTAGAGGTCTGGTACTGGGACTTAGTAAGCCTCATCATATCCAGTGCGTAAAAAACGCTACTATGGCTTTGCGTTAAACTTACCGCGCTTAAATAATAATTTTGAAGTATCAAACTCAGTTAACAAGTAGGCTGATTAATAACAAACAGTTGTAGCTTCTACGTTATACGTATTGCCCTTCGTGGAATACCTGGTTGCTGTAGTGCCGGTCATCTACATTCCTCGGCGACGCCAATCGACATTAGAGTCTTGCGCATCGTCTGTAAGGACGCCGAGCAATCGACAGCCTGTTCCCGACCTCCTCACCTCCTACGAAGAACGCACTTGGTCGCCTTCGCGCGGGAATCGCATCTCGACGAAAAACGGCCGTCGCTGAATCGATGCGCACCAGAACTTGAGTCGGAGCCTCGATCCGGAACTTTGCTTCCGCGGAGATGGTGACAAAAATCTCGGCGCCGACTTGCAGACGACGATTTAATACGGATGCTCGTAGAGCCGGGCGCCGCCAACTTGGGACCCCAGAAGCTCGATGCGTACGGAAAGACTTGGTCCGCGGATTCTGCGCTTGTACGCTTATTCTTTCGGACTATTATTCACGTTGGAAGGAACAGTGCTAAGTTGTGCGTCGACTGTCGATGAAAGGCCTCGAGATACACAGCGCGTGCTACTCGACACGTGCAGTTGCGCAGCCCTATGGATGCACGTCACGCAGGGAAGCCCCATTTGACCCCCCTCAGACACTGGCCCCAATGGGATACTTGTTTTGCAATGTGTGGTTGGCTGTTCTTGCGAATGTTGTGTATCTCTGACATGCACTATGCCTGTCATTTCATTCGTGCGCGCGCGCGTGTGTGTGTGTGTGTGTGTGTGTGCGTGTGTGTGCGTGTGTGTGTGTGTGTGTGTGTGTGCGTGCGTGTGTGTGTGCGTGCGTGCGTGCGTGCGCGCGCGCGCGCATAGTTTCCGCTCAAATTTTGTTCACAAGCGCCGCAGCGACACAGGTACCGCGGTGTCCTGCTGCGGAGCGCGTGGTCGTGGGTTCGTCTCGTAGGAAGCCGAAGTGGACGACACGTTTAGACAAGAGCGACATACGGAAACGCTCCTGCATCGAGTTTCGAACTTGTAGCGCAGTCAAAAAAAAAAAAAGAAATACCAGGTCGTCGAAACTATTTTTAGGATCTCCAGTGTGGCGTCCCTCAAAGCCCTACAGGTTGTTTTCGAACATGAATCACAATTTATTAATTAATTTATTTATTTATTTATTTGTTTATTTATGTATTTATTTGCTTATTTATTTATTTATTTATTTATTTATTTATTTATTTATTTATTTATTTAAATAACTACGTAATCATTGCGAGAAATTTTTCGACGCATTTCAAGTTCGACGTATCTCTCCTAACACGGTAACACCGCTGACAGTACCGACCCCCATACGCTAGAACGCTGCACCACTGAACGCTCCACTTTGACCCGAGAAAACAGATCGCAGCGCCGCCTCTCGAGAGGAGCGGTCACAGCGCTTCGTTGACGCTCTATGGCGATCCTTATGAAGCGCTTGGTGTGTCGTTCAGTAGAAAGACGGCGCTGCGCTCGACTCAGGGCTCGGGGGAGCGGACGAAGAGCTCCGAGACGGCGATCGTCTGAGAATACGGGCGTTCACGCCCCCGTATTTAAAACACCACACGAGGCTTGGCGTCAACGGAAGGACGCCAAGACTGCACATAGGAGCGGGAACAACGCGTCGCGCGCCAGCGGCTATCGCGGACAATTAAGCCGACTGAGGAAGCTATTCGCTTTGTTTAATCTGGCAATTCCTCTGCGACATGCAGCTCTATCGAAAGGTCCTTAACTTCTTGTCTGCTCGGAAAACGTTTAACACAATGCACCTGAGAACCCGACAACGTCTTAGTATCGGTGGTTGCTGCTGAATGTTTGCTTCGATGGTCATTCATTATACGAATGCTCGAGGCACATTCACGCCGTCGGCGTCGCCTTTGTCGTGCTGTCCCGACGACGGCGCCTGCCCGTTGACGGCGCAGCGACGTTCGAGAGACAGATACAGGGCACTACACGGTTAGTTGTCATCTTTTCGCGCTGAGCGCTGAACGCCAGCGGCCCGTGAGTTCCGCGGCGCGGGCTTCTGCGCCATGTCGAGAGATGGCGCCACCCTGCGTGGTGCCTCCTTCAGGCGCTTCTACCCGCCGCGGTGGCTTAGCGGTTATGGTGTTGCGCTGCTAAGCTGGATGTCGCGGGATCAAATCTCGGCCGCACCGGCTGCATTTCGATGGAGTCGAAGTGCAAAAACTCCCGCGTCCCGTACATTGGGTGAGGGGGGCGGGGGCGTTAAAGATCCCCTGGTGGTCAAAATTCATGCGGAGTGCCCCACTACGGCCTGCCTCAAAATCAAATCGTGGTTCCGGCACGTAAGGCCACATAATTCAATGCATTGTCCTTCTGGCTAGGCAGCGGGCTCTGTCTACCTGGCATCTTTCTGTGCCTGTCGTGCGGCCTTCAGCCGGTGTTCTCCTTCTAGTTGGCCAGCGTCCGTATGGACCAGTGCACAGTACGGCCTGGTGTGGTGCGGTGTGGTCGGGTGTGGTGTGCCGTTGCGAACATGCACAACACCATTTTAAGATTGTGGCTGGTACCATCTTCAACCAATCTCCTTTATCGGTTGCCATTTCATGTTTACATCTACTCTCGGTTACGGGAGAGCAACCGATTTATTTCGCCAGGCGCTCACTAGTGCCGAAGATTTCCCATCGGTCTCATCTCGTGCACGACCGAGCTGTAACGCCACCTGGCGACGATCCTCATCACGCCGGCGTCGTGAGACGCCTGGCAGCTGCCAGGGCGCTGCTCCTTCCGCCCCACCGGGAGTAACCTTGCGTGCTGCGACCCGCGCCAAGTCGCAGCCGCGCATAGTTAAAAAATACCGTCCGAGCAGTTCAAGCGATACGGTATATCTTGCTCTCGCTGTCAATTGAATCTCCAGTCGGGTGGAACTGCCAGTATTATTTTCTTTTACTCGTCAAAAATCTTACAAACTTGCTTTTCTGCAATGCATTCATTGCTCAAGATATCTTGGCTGGTAAGTTATTGTCATTGAAGCTTACCGTAGTGTGCTTGTTCTTACGTTTAGGCAATCAATATGACGCGAAGGCCCACACAATGTTAAGAATTATGCGGGAACAACTTTTATTTATTTATTTATTTATTTATTTATTTATTTAAAGGGCAAGGAACACTCAGTGTGGAGACGCTCACGTCGTCCATGCGTTCGCGTTCCCTGCACTGCCAAACAACACCACGGCCTCAACAAAGAGGAACTGCTGAAGGAGGCCTCTCCGCACGCAGACCATGGCCGCAGTGAAGCCAGCTTGCCGGTGAGAGGAACGAGGAAAACTGAGGAGCTCGCTTTTATTTGCGACAGCAAATGTGGGTCCAGTCGAGGTCTGCGTTCCCCCCGTCTCCGCGGCCGATGCCGCCGTCGTGCTGTCACAGTTTCGAAGGCGCATGCGCGCCCGGCTGGAATGTTAGAAGGCCACTAGAGACGCGACTGATGCGCATCGTGCTTGTCCTCAAACAAATACAAGAAAAAACAATTGGTTGTCTTGCCCTAAGAGCGAAGAACTGACAGCGAAGTCAAGCGTTATTTAGCCTTCCACTTGAACTCTTCAGACGGTGTTCACTGACTATGCGTTGGTGCGACCTCTGCGTTTATGCTTCATGCGCGGGAGCGCCAAAATTTTCTGGCACCCTTAAAAGCTCCAGCACGCCGCGTTAGGGCCTGTAATGACACTACAGAAGTGTGCAACACGGGGCTAGTTGTTAAAGTGCATTTTTAAAAAACTGGCTTGCTTGCTGACCGTGTGTCAGTTGCCCCCTCATCGCTCCCGCGTCGCCTTTTACAGCGACGCTGTTAAGGGCTAGTTCCCCGAGGATCGTGTCCGTGTGTAGACGCAAGACTCACCATACGTGGGCAGATCCCGAAGATAGCGCAATGCCGGGGGGACCCGCGGCGGAGACGCAGTTCGCCACTGAGGGGCCCACATACACAGCTTCGCCGGTCATCTTTCTTCACAGAGTGGAAGGGCACTGAGTTTTTTTTTTTTTTTTAAGTTGTAAATCAGCGTCTGTGGTGCGTGTTTCTTCTTCTGTGTGTCTTCGTATTTTTTTGTGGGCTGTTTTCACATTTTTTTATCCTGTAATGACATTCGATTGGATTGGAGAAACTTTATTTATGCCTGCTGTGTAATGACATAACACACGCTCTACTGAACTACCTGTAAATTGCGGTACCTGTGAAATTACATGGTTTTGTCAGATTGTGAGCACACATTCTTTTTTCCACTTTTTAGTAGTCTGAGAAGATGTAGGTTCAAAGGCCTACACTATAAACGAAAGTCCTCATAACTTTTTTCCTTGCGCGCGGCGATTCCCCCAAATTCTGAGAAATAGTTTAACCAAGAACATAGGCCTGGTCTGAGCAATTTTTTGGTGGTCGAATAGCGTAGAATTCGACTTGTACACACGGCGCAGGTAAATCATACAGCGTACTCATACACAAATACGTACGGAACATCGCGGCGACGGCCAGAACTCGCTTGGAGTGACCGTGTCTCTCCAAGCAACAAAACGACAACGCCAATGTGGACGCAACGTTACGTTTCGATCAACTGACTCGGCCGCGGAACCGCCAGGGCAGGTTTTTTTACGCGTTTCTCGCCGAACAACTTTACGTAGAGTTCAATGCATGTAGACAGACGAAGTGGTGCCAGTGGGCGCATCTCTATTATGAGAACAATAAATCACAGCATAAGAGAAGAACCTCCGCCACATAATTTCGCCCCATAGGTGCATCAGAGCCACACACATGTATGCCTCTTGATGCAGTGAGCGCCTGGTATTCGAAGACTTCTCGAACGACGTAAACGCCTTAAATGTGTCTAAAACGACACGTTGGCCACGCCACCCTCTTTGTACGTCCCTCCTCTTTTCTCATCCCTCAACGATAAAAAAAATATTGCATTTCCTTCTCTCTACATTACGGTGTCGATGTCACATACAGTGCATTCCGCCTGACTTTGCGCATCGGCGTATCTTCGGAACGACGTAGCACGAAAAAAAAAATAAGAACACTGCGTTGCAGTACCCGTTCCACAGTTTGAAAGTAAAGAGAACTGCACGCATCACGTTTAGTTCCGTGCCATTTAATCAACCGCTTCACGTGGATTAAAATGCGTGCGTTCTATGTAGATTTTCTTTATCTTCGTACATGATTTCCTAGACGCAACCAATTTAGATTAAAGGCACTGCTGAGAAGGAGAGAGAGGATAATAGAAAGTAAGGATAAGTGCAACTAGACGAAATGGCATCCGGTTAAAGTTAATTTAGGTAAGCATAGTTAACAGTACAAAAGGGGAGCAAGAATGTGGCGCCTGTACGCGCACTCTGAAGAAGTAGTGAAGACTTTCTTAAAGGCTTTCTCGAAAACGTCTGCAGGGCGTGTCTTCAGTATAACGGGACGGAGCGTTGCAAACTATTCCTGTCCGTGGTTTAGCAGCCAAGCTTCTTTAACATGTGGGTTGTTGGGGCCGATCGAAATCAAACCGCACAGGTCTCTAGCCCCGAAGAAAGAACGAACGAAAAAGACCACTCTTCGACCAGTTGCGGAACAAAATTCGAGCTCCCACGTCACCCGGGTCCACATATTTCTCTCGCCGGCGACTGCCGCACCCCGTTGTCCATTATGTTTTTTATTTTCATTTTTTATTTCGGTCGTCCTATCTTCTTGTGTTCCGTTTCTGCTTTTAGTAGCGCTGTCCTCGTGCAGAAGAATTGCATTCATGCAAGGGCGAGGCCTAAGACAGCAGTGATGTGATCCGAGAGGGATGCTACGAATCACGTAATGCACGGCCAATAGCGTTTCTTTTCTTTTCTTCGCACACCGGCGTTCTTCGGAGCTTTATTGGAAAACAGGAGATCGAAAACGTTATCGCGAAGAGAAGAAGACGAAAGAAGACGATAAAATGAAAGAAGACAAATCAATGAATAAAATGGAGTAGGAAGAGGGGGGGGGGGGGGCGTGTTGGGGTTGTGGAACGCTCGATAGGGCCCGTGCACGGCGCCCCCAGCGCGCCCTATACCGGCATGCGGCGAGAGAAACGGCGCCGCTTTTCGGCGTCCCCCTCGTACTGGCGCTGATGGTATGCGAGCAGAGGCGGCATACCGGGATTCCTCTTTTATATAGAAGTGGTGCCCCGGCGCAGCTAGCCGATGGAGCAATGCGAGAATGGATGCCGGGCCCTCCTTGTTCCCTTTATTTTATTATCTGCAGATTTCCGTGCCCCGGCGATAGGTTCGGCAGCTGGATTTTGCGCGTTCCCGCTCGACGGCCCTTTCTCTCTTTCTTCTTTCTTTTTCTTTTCTTCTTCGGCCGCCTTCTCGTTCTTTGCGCCTCACGCATCTTCATTCGCGCCGCAGTCACTCGTGCACTCGTGCATACCGAATCAAATCGAATCAACCTTTATCTCCTTCAAAGGTACTAGAACGAGGTCAGCCAAAAAAAAGATAGTTATCGAAGGCCGTTGCAAGCATAGCTCAATGTGCGACGTGACGCAGTGGGTGGTTTGGTCAACGACGACGACCGCCCTCATGACGACACGATAACCACCTCGGCAGCGAAAAAGAGAGAGAGAAGTCGATTTACGGACACTACGCGACGACAATGAGAACGAATGCGGTGACGGAAGGACGAGGGATGCAACGACAACCGCACGATGAACCCGACAGCACGGCGACGAAGAGACAACTACTACAGTGGCAAAAAAAAAATAAAGCGGTTACACAACGACTGCACGACAACTACTACAGGGAGACAACGACACGATGACGACGACGGAAGTACGACAACGTCAACCGCGTGATAAAGATTACGCCGCGACAACGGTCAACAGAATGACGGCTCCACGACGACTACATGACGACTAGTACACGACACCATCGAGAGGACGGGCGATTCTGGCAGGAAGAGGATGCCAACAGCACGGTGAAGATAATGGCGTGACGACCGCCTGACGGCGGCGTCACATAGACGTCACATGGAGCCGTGACGCTCGCACATAGACGGCTCCCCATGACGACTACTACACGACTAAAATAAGAACGATGAAGATAACTGCACAACTATGACGGCAACGCGAACAACATCAACGATATGTTCGCATGGCTTACACGTGGCAGGGCCAGCCGGATCGATTGTTGGAATGCTAGAAGCTCACGCTTTCAGCTCTTGTGGCTTGTGCCAAAGTAAACAGGACGATATCTTGAAAAACAAAAATATCCGCGCTAAAGTTGGAGCAATTATCCTTAAGAGTTGTCGCTCAGAAAGATGCCACAATGACTCATTGTGGTGGCTCAAAAACTACGACATTTATCTGCTGAGGATGAGGTAGTGGGTTCGACAACCATTCACGGTGACCGCATACCTGTGAAGTTCTGATTGCGAAAACGCTCGTGTGCCCTTCTTCGGGTGTCCGTTAAATACCACCAGGTGGTCGAAATCAGTCGGGCGAGCTCCAATACGCCGCTTCTCGTGGCTTCTTTCAACCAAAAATCAATCCATCGAAGTTGTTTTCATAAGCGGTTGGTGGGATACCCGCCCTCACGTAAGATAGTTGAAGCTGAGCGTTTTACGTTCTTCTCTGCAAGAGACTCGTGTATCCCAGCTATGTGCTCATAGCCACTCAAGCGGGAACGCCAGTGCGCATGCGCCTAGCGGTCACGCGGGGCAGCGAAACGTAGCATGCTGTCCTTGCTCCTCTGCAGATCCTATCGCACGTAACGTGACAAAGAGTCCGCTCGGCCTCTTTGTAGTTTTTCAGTCAAGCCACCAGCACATCTTTGGTGTCTCGACGATACGCGCTTATCCAAAAAATGCGAAATCAGCTCGGTTCCCTGCAGTGCCTCAGCGCGATAAATCTGAGCGGAGCGGATCGCGTGGAGCGGGGTGGAGCGGACCGGGGTGAAGCGGAACGAGGCGGGGCCATAACTAAGCGGAGCCGAATCTGTAAACAGACAGCCCGAGAAGGTCTTAGGAAGAATCGCAAATGTAAAATGTGTGCGTGCGAGCGTGGTAAGAAAATTCACTATGTCTAGAAAACGTTTGGCAGCCGATGCAAGACATCTGTTCAATTAACGACAAATATGATCGGCATCTTAACGCGTTGATTACCAACGTGTCCAAAAAGGGCCCCTGCAACACTTTGCAAACACGGTAGACAAACTACATCGGACAGCATACAACGCCTTTGGGAACACCTCAGTTAAATGTAGCTTTTGTGCACGCAACCCAACCAAGTAGTTCTTAAGGACGATTTTGACAAATGTGTTTCACCGCTTTTTGAAAACCTGTTCAAGGGTTCCTTTGTGGCTTAAACTATTGCTCTGGCTTTGTCATTCAAGAACGTGCGAAAAAAAATCCTATTGGGCAACAGTCGAACTTGTTTGAATTAAATGTGATACATTTTCAGACAGGAAAACCTCGATACGAATTGTCTATACCCGCTTTAGCAGGGTACATTGCGTTGTTGCGCCGAAAAACCGAAACCCATAACTTGGGTTGTTCTTCCGCGCATTTGGTCCTTCCTCCTATTCCGGCATGCGCTGCACTTTGCTGCGCCACCATCCCAGCCTAAGAACGCACGTCAGAACAGGCGCCTTAGCAAGGTAAGACCACGAGAAAATATTCGTGACGTACTAAAAGCTCCCCGAAAGGCAGACACGGCATACCTATATGTACATTGCTGCATACTATATACATACCTGGACCAAAGCCGTCGTCTGCTAGAGAGCAGCCTCGGTGTTCGCACGATAGCAGAAGACATTGTTTCACTGCGGTCAAAGCCGGGCCGCCGCTGCGTATCGGGAAACTCGTTCCTCTTTTCCCCAGCCTCGTCCCCCCCTCCCCCCATTCCGTCCCACCAATAGAGATTTATGGTTTCCGGGGACAGCGTTACCGAAACAAAACGCGTATAAATTCGTTCCTCCCTGCCGCCGCATACCAAGAAGAAGCGCAAAAGAAAATGCATCGCCATTTTCTCTACACGTCGCTGCAGCGTCTGGAAGAAAACGCTGGTGGCGGCGGTTGAAAAATGGCCGCCCGCGCGGCGAGCGACATCTATGCGAGGCGAAAAGAATCACGCCCGCAGGGCTCTGAGATAAGAAAGCGCGACCGCTAGCGGAACGGGCTGCAGAGATGGGTGCTGGTCGCTGTCGCGACGTTACTCTCGCCTGTGCGTTTCCTTCTTCTTCTTTTCTTCTTTTTTTGACGCCGTTTCGTGCTTCCATTCTCGACAGTGCGATGGAAAGCTGGCGTGTCGCCTAGTCTCTGCTCGTTGGCGCATGGAAAGTCATGGCTGAACGGCCCTTTGATATAGGAACTTGGCTGGAGGCATCGTTCGAACGACCGAAATATGCCTCCCTGCATTTCATATTACACTATACTTTTCGTGTTCTATTTTGTCTTTTCGCGATCCTTTCGGTTCCGAGAGTAACATTTGGAAAATTTAGGGCGCGTCGTATGTATAGGCGCTTTTACGAGCACGCAATTTGGCGTCCGACATCTTCACCTCTGGCGGCTGCTGCACGGGCAGCGTCCGGTAACACGTGTAGAAATCGCTTTCACGCGATAGCTGTAAAGGAGAAGCGTTCCAGAACGAGAAATATAATAAGCGCGTAGAATGACGGGATGTACGTTTGGGCGCGAATGCGACGAGGCCACATTTAGGGAGTGATCAGTCACAAAACGTAGGCGTGCATTTTAAGTCACGGTGATCTCTAAGAGTCAGTTTTGAAAGAATGGCTAATTTTTTTTAGTTCGAGAAGAAGTATAGTCCGATGGGGCTCACTGTTAACGTACGAACACGACGATACTATCTGCTACCGATTATAGCCGCGTTTCGGTATAAATGCCTAAGGACTAATTTCTTGTGCGCAAGTGTGCTGCCAGTGGACTGCGTTAGGCACGCCTTTACGGTCAAAGGCGCACAAATGTTCCATTTATATGGACTTTATTACTGGTTAGGCGTTGCATTTGAGTGTCGATGCTACTGTACGCGTGTTGTTCTGCAACGCCTATCTTTCACGCGCCTCATGCGTGCTTGCTTTTCCCGCAGTTTGACGTACACGCCAATGATGTCCGCTGGTAAGCATAATATACAAAGAACGAACATCCTTAGCATCCTGAATTTCAAGCTCTAAAATGAGACATTCAAGATTTATTTATTTATTTATTTATTTATTCATGGGGTTATGAGAGATGCGCCGTGGTGGAGTACGCCAGCTTTGTTTTGTATGCCGCCTCGGATTCCTCAACGTCTTTGGAATTATCGATGCAGAAGCGTTTGCGCACCCATCGAAACGCAGCCCCCTAGCGGCTCGGAATCGAACTCGGGACTTTGTGCTCGGATGACAAAATTTTCTCGCGTACCCACTCTTATCGCCAACAAAAGCGCCGCTCGAAACACGAAAAAAATTAAAAAAGAAAATAAAAAAAAAAACATTTATCTTCACTTCGGCGGTGACCCGACTTCTTATTGTTTAATAAATGCGAAAAATGCGCCGACTTCGGCCTCCAGACACGGTCGGGCCTATCCCAATATCATAGTTATGAAAAACAACAAAAAAAGAACACTACGAAAATCGAAAACGCTATCAGAAGTCTCTAACAGAATGGCAACAACGAAA
Organism: Dermacentor andersoni; assembly: GCF_023375885.2. NCBI lineage: Eukaryota > Metazoa > Arthropoda > Arachnida > Ixodida > Ixodidae > Dermacentor > Dermacentor andersoni. The sequence goes on along the minus strand of NC_092821.1, from coordinate 123,285,263 downwards.
ATAAGAGAAAGAAAAGAGAAGTTTACAAGAATAGGAAGAACAACACAAACAAGTAAAGCGAACGTAAAGAAAACTAAAGATGCGCGACTCTCAGCTCAGTGCGGCGTTTCTTACCTGACCAAAAAGGTTTTTCCATCAGACGCTTCATTACGCTAAAAACGTGCCACGTTCCATCCGTGCCTCCCTCCGTCCTGCTCCTAAGCCATTCGGTCACGTTAGCCCCCCCTGGCGGCGGCAGCCCGATCTCGCCTTCCTCATTCTCCTTCGGAGCACTATACGCGGGCTCGTCTTGGCTTTGGCTTCGTCTTCCATAACCTGCGCCGCAGCCGCCTTTCAGCGGGACCGCCCGCTCAACCACTCGAAATCTCTCGCAGTGTCACCGTCGCGGCCGCGCCGGCTAAAGGTTGCCCCCCTTTATTTTGGCTGTTACCCCCTCGAAGAAAAAAAGGTCTCGGCACCCGTAACGACTCGCGGGATGGCGTCTCCGGTGCTCCCTAACTTTTTGCTTTTTTTTTTTTTATCGTGGGCTTTTTGCGACGCGAACGCTGGGATTCGTCAAGTGGCAGCCATTAAGGTGCGGCCGAAGGCTTCACCCACTCACTCCTGGCCCATTTTCTTTGTGCGGAGCGCGCGATAAAAAAAAATTGCAGAGCTTTCGACGAACGTTACCAAACGTTCTTTGTTTCTTCCTTTCTCTCTCTCTCTCTTTCTCTTTTATAAGCACTAACGACTTTATGCAGAAACACAAATTTAGACGCGACTCCGCTTCGGCGTTTCAAACCTTTACAGAAACCGCTCTTGACATCATCTGGAGTGCATTCGTTTGGTCGTTTTCCATTACTAAACTTCTATCAAACTTTTTCAGAGAACGTGGTGATTGTACGATATATCCCTTACTGAAGTGATGACTGAACTGTGGACGCGTTTCTGTTGATTATATGTTGCATTCAATAGGCTTCCCGTTAAAATGCAATTGAATATTCTGCGCGGTTTTCAAAGATTGTGGTGAACGTAACTAGGCCTTCTTTCTTTCTTCTTATTTCTTTACCTTTCTATTTGATGACTGGAAACGGTTTTATGCAAAAATTGAACAAATAGTGGTCTGTTTCGCCGTTTCGAGCCTTTACCGAAGCAGTCATTCCAATTTTGTCGAGTTCATCTTTCGTATTCGTATACTTCGACTGAGTGTCTTCAGAAAAACTGTTGATCTCACAGTTTATACCCTTGCAAATTTTGTTAGCAGCCCGACGCAGCAGTTATGTTGAGTTTCTGCTGCACTCAATACACTTCCTCTCGTAATAGAAAAAAAATTAATGCGTATAGCTTTTCTGAAGGTTGTAGTTTACATTCCTAAGCCTTCTTTCTTGCTTTCTTTCTGTTCTCTGGATATACGAACAATTTTAATACAAGGAGTAGGAGATGCAGCTGTGCTTCGTTCACTGTTGACAGGCGTTAAAATAATTCTTTCCAACTTTTTACACATCAAACTTATTTTCTTCTGTACCACTAAAAAACTCGTGCTGCGTTTCTTCGGAGGATCTACTTATTTTAAAATGTCTCCAACGGTCGTCGTTTGTTAAGTTCTGTAGTGTTTCTGTTTATTTGTTGCATACGGTATACTTTGTCTCGAAACGGAGCCGAATGTCACTTGACTCAGTTATATCTTCAAAGCTTGTGGTGAACGCTGCTAGCTCTTCTCTCTCTCTCTATCTCTCTCTCTATCTCTCTCTCTCTCTGAATATACAAAATATTTTATGCAGGAAAGCAAGAGACGCAGCTCTGTTTTGTCGTTCAGGCTGCTAAATACACTGCTGTATGGATGCCGTCGAGTTCATCTTTCAACAAAAGGTTGTGCGCAGTTTCTCTAGAGAACCTATCGATTTTAGAATGCTCCTACGAACGTTGTCATTGAACTCCTGTAGCGTTTCTGTTGAGTTTTCCTGACATTTAGTACCGGTTTCGTTAATACGCAATTGAATGTCATTCGTGACTTCTGCAAGGGAGTACCGGTAGGCAGGCTCTTCCGAATCTTGTTTACGGTTGCTTTTTGGACTTGTCGGTTGTTAGTCGCTACACGAAAACAGAGCAGTCATCAGACTACACCAGTAGGTCTGCTGCGTATACACATTAAGGCACCGAAAGGACCCTTGCGAAAGTATAAATACAAGTTCAATAGCTCTTATTTTAAGACGTTTCAGTGAAAGCCATAGAAACTCAGTAGTGAATATGCACAATAACAAGTATTTTCTTTTTTTTTGTAATGTCGATGTGTGTGTCTTGCCTATGATTCATCCCCACTAGCGGTAAACATTTCGTTCGACAAGTGCCCACTATCCCGTAAACAGGTTATTTTAGCCCTGACCTTTCGTAACCACCACTGAGCGTCTTTACGACTCCCCGCGTGCGCATTCTTCCAGTCTGAGCTGATGTACTCATCTGTTGCATGCATGCTGTCCCTCGTTCGGCGTTGTTGTTTGCCATGGACCCTAAATGAGGCAGTGAAGCAAGCCCCGTTGCATCTGACGTCTTCCTTCGGCGATGAGAGCGCAGCCTACGTGTCTCGCGTCAGAGTGACTTCTACCGCTACACGGTTTCTCAAGAGCGCACTCAAAAGTCCAGTGCACTGGTTATATCTTTCTCGTTTCTTTCTTCTTCTTTTTTGGTCTTTTGTTTGTGTCCCTTGTTCTGTGTCCTTCGTGCCACAATTTGTATTGAATTGTCACTGCCTGTGCGTTCAGGCATACGGAAGCCAAATTGTCTTTCACATAAGCTGGTAAGGGTTGTATATAGGAAGCTTATCGCCTTTCGCCGAGATTCAAAGGACCGTCGGGACTCCACCTGAAGTCACGCTTACGTTACGCCACAAAAATAGAAGAACGCGTGCTTCCGTGAAGTGCACCAATCCCAGAAAATAAGACGATACCGCTTTCGGAGCTATCAACCTGCTCGGTCACAGGCTACTGACGCTACCCGCATGCTCCATAATTGAAAAAGAGAGAGTGGGTGACGCGTATGCGTACGAACGTACGAAGTACGTTCATTATGCACTTAGTACGAACGTAGTAAGTACTAAGTAGTGCGTAGTACGTAAATACGAACGTACCACGTACTTAACACATCCGTAGTACGTTCTCACATACAAAAAACGTAGAGAGGTAACGAGTATACGGACGCACGTATGTAGCACGTTCATTACGCACTACGTACGAACGTAGTAAGTACTACGTAGTACACAGTACGTAAATACGAACGTACCACCGTACTTAACACATCCGTAGTACGTTTTCACATACAAACGTACATGCAACACATGCACGTACACACATACATACGAACGTACCTACAAACGAACTTACATACGAACGTACTATACGTACGTTCATATGTATATTCGTTCGTATGTACGTACTTACGTTCGTACGTAGTACGTTCGTATACAATAGTAGGATTACTTGCATACGTACGTAGTACGTTCGCATGTAAGTAATCCTCCTATTGTTACCATCCCCGTCTGTCCGTCAAACCGTTACGCTACTACCTCATACGCGCAAGTCCCAGCATCACCTCGCGCTGCGCGCATCGCGAACCGGACACTCTCTAGCGGTAGCGCCAGCGCGCGCGGGCCCGGAATGTCCCGGGCTCAAGTCGCCCGATCGAAGCCACCGCGCGCGGCGCTCTGACGACCAGGTGCTGCGGAATCCCGGGGATCAACAAGCAGGGAAGGCCTCGGCGTCGAGCAACCGCTCGCGCCATTACCAGCGCGCGCCCTTCTCTTCACCAACGCTGCTGTACAGACTCCCCATCCCAAGCGTCGTTCGAGTGAGCGGCGTATCTCTTGCTGCTGTACCACGTCCCGCACGAAACGGCTCGTCGTCGCTCGGAAGGGAGCCCGGGGGGGGTGGGGGGGAGCGAGAGCTTCCTCCCGGAGTATGGCGACAAACAAATTGGCCCGCGGCCCTCTCTAAATTGATTAGACAGTCGCGCACTGCGGGTCGCCAAGGGTTGATGCCTTTGCGCGCTCCTTCGCCCCCCCCCCCCTACCCCGCCCTCCCTCTCCGTCGCCCCCCCCTTCTCGGAGGCTGTGTTTAGTAGCGCTGATGGCCGCGCCAGTTGACGACGACTGCGTTGCTCCTCCGACTCGAACCGAACTGCCCCGTTTGCAGCGACCCCCCCCCCCCCCTCGGCTTTTCATTCATTCTCAGGAATTAAATATCCACGTCCTGGAGCGACTGTCGAGGTTTCAGTGAGCTTACATTACGACTAACTCGGTTCACGAATCACTTTGTTTGCGAATATGTTTTTCTTCTTCATCAATTCAATTTATGCGGCTTCGTTTACAGTTAAAACTGTGTAATGAATTAAATTAAATTATGGGGCTTTACGTGCCAAAACCACTTTCTGATTATGAGGCACGCCGTAGGGCAGGACTCCGGAAATTTCGACCACCTGGGGTTCTTTAACGTTCACCTAAATCTAAGTACACGGGTGTTTTCGCATTTCGCCTCCATTGAAATGCGGCCGCCGTGGGCGGGATTCGATCTCCCGCAAAACTGTTCGTTCGTTCGTTCGTTCGTTCGTTCGTTCGTTCGTTCGTTCGTTCGTTCGTTCGTTCGTTCGTTCGTTCGTTCGTTCGTTCGTTCGTTCGTTCGTTCGTTCGTTCGTTCGTTCGTTCGTTCGTTCGTTCGTTCGTTCGTTCGTTCGTTCGTTCGTTCGTTCGTTCGTTCGTTCGTTCGTTCGTTCGTTCGTTCGTTCGTTCGTTCGTTCGTTCGTTCGTTCGTTCGTTCGTTCGTTCGTTCGTTCGTTCGTTCGTTCGTTCGTTCGTTCGTTCGTTCGTTCGTTCGTTCGTTCGTTCGTTCGTTCGTTCGTTCGTTCGTTCGTTCGTTCGTTCGTTCGTTCGTTCGTTCGTTCGTTCGTTCGTTCGTTCGTTCGTTCGTTCGTTCGTTCGTTCGTTCGTTCGTTCGTTCGTTCGTTCGTTCGTTCGTTCGTTCGTTCGTTCGTTCGTTCGTTCGTTCGTTCGTTCGTTCGTTCGTTCGTTCGTTCGTTCGTTCGTTCGTTCGTTCGTTCGTTCGTTCGTTCGTTCGTTCGTTCGTTCGTTCGTTCGTTCGTTCGTTCGTTCGTTCGTTCGTTCGTTCGTTCGTTCGTTCGTTCGTTCGTTCGTTCGTTCGTTCGTTCGTTCGTTCGTTCGTTCGTTCGTTCGTTCGTTCGTTCGTTCGTTCGTTCGTTCGTTCGTTCGTTCGTTCGTTCGTTCGTTCGTTCGTTCGTTCGTTCGTTCGTTCGTTCGTTCGTTCGTTCGTTCGTTCGTTC
>NC_092821.1:123252459-123277459 GCF_023375885.2 Dermacentor andersoni | reverse complement strand
ACCTAACCTGCTTGATTTAACGAGAATTTACTACATCTATCGCTGTCCAGCCTCTTTCCTATCTGATCTCGACCTTAACTTTCCCGTTTGGAATCTGTATCACTATAATGTATTGTTACCTGCGCTTGCAATTAATCCGCTTCTACCAAGATCTCCCAACGCAAATACACATTATGTTTTTGTTCAAGGTCATAGCCAATCATTGAACGCCGGCGGAAGTTTTGTGTGAAGGTACAGTTTGGCACAGCATTAGTGATCCTACACAACTAGTTGTCTTCTTTCAATGTCGTTTCTTCCACTGTGCTCGTAAAAAGGGAAAAAAAGAATGTACATTCTGCCGATTCAGTGCCGTGTCGTCAGTGCAACCTGTCCGAAAGAAATTGCATCGAATCCGCAAGTAAAGAAAAGAGAAACGTTCGTGGTTGCATCAGATCACCCGAACTATTCGTTCATTCCGAGACGGAGCAGCAAGAAATGGCAGTTTCAGAATAGACCACCGAAAATACGCCAGAAACCACGACCTCTTTTATGTCCGCCGACATCGCAGCATCATCGTTCGGTCGCACACGGTCACTTCCTCCAAATGGCTTCTTTTCTATCTCTCTTTCTCAGTAACCCAGTCTCTGTTCTTTTTTTGTTTCTTTTTCATTTTGCTTTTTGCTTTTTTTAATTCCCAATCGCGCTGACGACGTCGACTTTCTGCGCTGCCCGTCCGTTCTGCGGAAGCACCCTGCTCAACAGACGTTGTCCGTTCAACGCACAGAAAGTGTGCTTCCCAGCCGAACACGCCACAGATCCGCACCACGGTGCTCCCTTAAAGCGCGAAATCAGCCGAGCTGGGTGCTTCGGCGCACTACTTTTGTGCACTGCGATGAAAGCTACAGCCGAATTCTATCGCATGTTTGAACGATGAGGTGAAGTGGCTTGCTAATTGTCCGCCACTAATATCCGCTAACACTCCAATCGACGGTTATTAGGCAACTGAAAAATATGAGCTGCATACAATGGGAGCCCTATCATTCTAGCTCTTGTTGCTCGTCGACTGTTGGCAGTCTTTCAATCTCCTCCTCGATCTCCTGGTATCCCAATGGGGAATAACGCGAAATTTCGTAAGCAGGCTTTCCCACTCACCTAGTGTGACACAACGATGGGTGAAACTCGGGTTAGAATCGTAATTGGGGTGACAACACGGGTGCTGCTGACACCCTTCCTGGAACCTTCGCTCCCTCGGACCAACCAAGCTTTGAAAACGCAGGTCCAGGTCTTTTCAGATTCAGGTTTTGTCGCAGGTTTAAGAGCGTTACCACTTAAAACGCGGCCATCCTGGTTAGAGCCAGTAGCTGTGTGGTAAAGCCTGCTTACGGGAATTTAGCATACCTCTTAGTTGCTTTACCATCACACGTCGCTTCTTAATTTCTTTTTTCAAGTTAACTCGGAAGCTATCACATCAAATGTTCATCTTGGAAGTAAAATCGTATGTATATTGCACTGTATGAAAGGGTTTTAAGGGGGTTCGGCTCGCGTTCGGCAAAATTGAAGCCAATTTGGTTTAAGTTATTGTGTCGTCAGAGACGGAACCAAACCCGCCAATTTTCTTTCGATTACCGCGAGTTGACGCGAAAAAAAAATCGAAGATGCATGATCAAGGTACGACGCATGGTTTCACACCTTCATATCTGACGCTTCACATCCGGTTTCTGACGTTCGTAACGTCCCAGTAAGGGACAAGAACAGAATGAAATGGCGTTTATATTTCTGAGCTGCCTTCAAGTGGTCGGAAGAGGTTAGGCTGCACTGCACTCATTCGGTGGGGGATATGTTCGAAAGGGGGTAAGCGAAGATGGGGCTTCCCTGCAACGACCCGGACGAAATCTGATGCGAGGGCGTCTCGAAGTGGCATCTAAGACAAAAATAAGAAACCTTTCGGGAGTACTTTGATCCACGCAGTTTCAAGCTGGCAAGTTGAGGAGAGGAGTACGCAGTATGATACTTCTGAGCGCCCCGGAAGTGTGGCATTTCCTAACGTTTTGCTGAGCGGAATATCGTCCAATGCCTGCACCACGTGGCACGAGAGGATGGCCAACCCAGATGGCCCCGCATCACGCTAAAAACGAGTTCCCAACGCGGTAAACGGAGCAGAACACGTGTGTGCGTGTGTGCGTGTGCGTGCGCGTGTGTCATTCGTTTTAAGGAACTTAATTGTACACACAGCGACATTTCTGTCTAGAACGCTTGAGTGGTGAGCGGGCGACTTCTGGAATAATTTCGAGGCAACATCTTGTTCGATATGCCGAGGCTGTTTCTCCTAGATCCTTAAAGAATCGCTGTACCCGCTATGCGGTGACTGCCTGGACGTGCCGTTATGCTGAGCTCCAGACTGCGCGACTAAATCTCCGCCGCGGTGGCTGTGTTCTGCTATGACCGTAATGAGAAAATCGCTAGTGTGCTTCAGATTCGCGTGAGTGCGAAATATCCATCGGACCATCAAAATTATTCTGGCGCAATTTCAATGCAGTTACATCCCTCATAGCCCATAGCCGTAGGTCCTGCGCACCTTGTGAATTTACCGCCAAACATTTGCTTAAGGCATACTGGAGGGCTATCTGGTTAATCATATGAAATATGACAGCGCACTTCGACACAAGGACGTAACACAGTGAACACGAACGCTGTAAGGAGCCCCTACAGATATGTACACAGCGAACACATAGCGAACGTTATAGCGCCCGTGTTTGTTCACTGTGTCACATCCTTGTATCGAAGTACGCTGCCGTATTCCAAACGTTTGCTGTTCGACATAGATTCACGATGCAATCACGTGGTCCATTATTCCGGCGTTAGGTCAAGCTCTGCCCTTTCGCTAAGCGTCACACGGCGTCGATCGAGCAGCTAGCGAATGAGCAAACGCTCGCAAGCTGCTCTTACGACTTAAGCTCGCGACTTGATCTCCTATATTAAATGTTAAAGGAGTCTTGGAATTCGGTATCCTCGGAATACCGGTCAGGTTTATCCGAAGAATAAACAAGGTCGAGTGGAATCGGGTAAATATTTTCTCAGCCCGGTGCCGGCAGATGGAAAGCAGACGGCATTCGTGAAAAGCAGACGGCCTTGAACGCGTTTCTCACCGAACGGACGACGTCGTCTGCTATAATGCCGGAAACGCTGGCTTCGCTTAATAACAATCTTGTACACATAAAAAAGGGGTGCTTCCGGCACGTCTGTGGCGGAAGTTAGTGGAGATGGAAAGAGGAAGCTCGTAGAGTAGGAAAAGAGATAATTGCCTGAGGAGGAGCGAACACCTCAAACGCATGGTCTGCTCTCGTTCTTTTCGCCCTTCGCAGCCCATTATCTGTAGCCCAGATTAGGCGTTAATCCCTCGGCCGGCCGCCTCTCTAATCCCCGGGGATACTGGTGCCAATCCGACCGCGCGTCTTTCACAGATCCCTGTCATCGCTAGAGCAGAGCAAATAAAAACCGCCGATGGGCGCGGAGGCTCGAAAACAAGCCACGCTTTCGCTTCTTTGTGCTAATGGTTCGCACCATTTTTTTTTCTCTCTTTTGCGCTATGTACTTAAAGTTTCCGGGTTGTGTTTACCGCTTGTTCCTAAAAGCCCTTGGTGTGAACGAATTATCTTTCTTTCTCTCCCTCGGTCTCTCGATCGATTTTAAGCTCTTTACCTTGTCTCAATCCAAGAAACAAAATTTGACACGTCGGGCACGAATTAGTTTCGTCTGCAACAAGGCAGGCTGTTTACCCCTTTTACTGCCTGTAATAAGCACAGGAAACCACCTCTCCAGCCACGCTACGCAATCTCGCTTTTGAAACGACGAAACAGTCTGGAACATTCATCTAGAGCGAACAGCACGGCCATCTTGCTTCCCTCTCTCTTAGTTCATAACACGCAAATATTTACTCGCACCGCGACTAATGTAATCCCCGGTTTAAAACGGGCGTCAACGAGACAACGCCAGGCTTTGAATAAACTCACTGACTATACAGCCGGATTAAGCGAGATTAAAAGTGGAGGGAATTATGCCAGCTTTCTGCTAGCCTTAATTCTGCGCCAAGCCGCCAACAGCTACCTTGGGAACGACCTTGTCTGCAACCAGCTCCACAGAATCCCCAAGTTATCGTCTGAATGCACAGACACTGTTGGAAACTGCTATCGCCGCCGGCGTTTTCCGGACCATTAAATGAAAAAGTCTATCGATGGTTTGCACACTGAGTACTTCTCGCAAAGTTTTCATCGAACAGCCTCTCTCTCAAACGCACACACACACAGACACACACAGACACGCATACGCAAAATTAATGTTCATGCAGAAACAGTTCATATTCACCTGGAATTTCGCATGCTACGGGCTACGTACGGCGGGAATATAACATAGCGCTAAAGGACCAGAACAATCAAGCTTAAATTTGAATTTCACTTTCTTTCCATTCAGGAAAAGAGTGAAGACAGAACCAAAGGCGGACAAGCCTCACGGAGACTTCGGCGTCCTTTACAAAAACAGCCGGGCGTGGCAAATAATATCAAAATTTACAGCGCACAACTCTTATGTCGGGGTTCAAAAACACGGAAACTATGGCATAAAGCTGCATTTTGGCGTGGATTGCAATCAGCACGACGCATGTGACAAAAACAGTGATACACGCGTAACATGAGTAGCTCGAAGTGCAAGAATGAAAAGCGCAATATGATGCGGTTATTTGTAAGTCTCTTTTGCAGTAAACGTACGAAATGAGAAAAAGGCAGCCAACATCAACAGATCCATCATCATCATCATCACTAATTACCCCTTAAAGGCCCCTTTCGGGGTACTACATAAGGTCATATCAGTCAAATACATGTGCAGAAACTGTGTTATGTCCAGGAAGATTCACCGTCATAAGTGTTCTTTAGAATGCGTTTCTTCTTTTTATGTTCCGGTGTTCTGGAAAACAGATCCCAGTTATATTCTACATAAGAGTTATTAGGTAGCGTAGGCGCGAAATGGTTATTTCTTTTTGACAAGTTATTCAAGATTGAAGTTATTGTAGATGGGCCTATCGAGCTTCTGCCAATTCCCAATAGGTCTCTCTCGAACCCAGCGTATGCTTGGTATGCCAGAAAGAACGTCAAACGTGAATACTGGTAGCGACGCATCATTCAAATTCCCGTATGAACGTTCTGTGACGTCGCAGACTTCTGAACCGCCTGCTGCGGCCTAGGCAATTTTATTTGGGTCAGTAACGTACACTTACTTGTTCGTCAAGTCTCTAGTCCGGAACCTGTTGAATGTCATATGCTCCTCCGAGATCCGTAAGCCCGCAAACTTTTAATAGCAGTCACAAGTCTTATTGACTGTTTGCCCAGGACTCATGCTATATTTTCTTGAGCCTCTCATTTATCGTATCTCTAATTCATCGCGCAAAACTTACAGTGCAACAGGGCAGAAGTATCCATACATTGTGTTGCATAAAGATAAAGTGCAACGATGCCTAATACGCAAGATGGAATACTGTAGAAATACAGCGCTCACACTTAACAACGAGCAATGCTGCTAGGTAAATAGATTATTGCAGTACAGCTATCACTTCGCTTAAGCCCCACAAAGCCTGCACCATAAATATTTGAGCACATTTCTGTAGCATTTTGAAACTCCATATCATCTTGTGAACGGCATCAGCTGCAGGCAGCGGGTATTTCGACAGCATCTTGACGCCTTTCGGTAGAAAAGACTATTATTTGCCGAGGCTTAAATATTGCGACGTTAGGCTTATCCACGTGAAGTGCTGTCTGGATGAAAAAAAAAGTCTTCAAACGACCACACCGAGAAGAAGAAAAAGCTTTCAAAGTCACGTTGACGGTAAGCTCCTGTGTCTCTTTCTTCTTGTTGTCCACGTCTTTAAAACGTGTAACCTAGACGCAAGTACATATTTCCTGCCAACGAGGCTTAACGCGACAGTCGGTAAGTTAGGCTTAGCGTTCGCCTACGGTTGTACAAATGTCGATAGGCCTGCGCTGTCTGTTTTTACGTCAGCGTCGGGCATCTTGTACATTCGTTTATTTCGCGCGTGCATGTTCTCCCCGTCGGCTCGTCGACGCGAGCAGCAAGCCGCCGGTGTTACGTAAGAACGGGCCGGACCGTAGAATCGAAACCGTGTTTCAAGTGGCTCGCGTTGGAACGCGTTACGAAACGCGGGACTGCTGTGGAGATCACGCGGCCAATGCATCCGGGGTACGTGCTTCTTCAATGTTTTTCCAGCAGCCGGAGAAAAACGTGGCGCTTTTATGCGTTTCCGTTTTTCGCAGCGAGGGACGCAATTTTCTTCACAAACTGTAGCGACGTGTCCGGTATTGTTCTTTTTTCGTTCGTTTACCTGTGCATGTGACGTATGCAAACTATACAGCCGTCACGCCTGACAACACTGATTGACGAGCTTTTTCTCCTTTTTTTATGCCAGTTGCAGCCATCGATTCGCACCACCCAAATCCGCGGAAGTGTCACGGGCCTACAGCTGTGGCTGGTTATTTTACTTTTAAAGGGAAAGAAAGAAAAGGGGATAAAAAGAACGGTAGTCCCGTTTTCCAGAAATCCGCGTTGAGTAATTAGGAACAAGTTTGTCGCCCCACAGAGCGCTAATGATCTGAAGGTGCCATTTGAGATGGCACGTTTTTGGCTTCGACAATTAATAATGGGTCTGTTTCTGGCAGTTCGTGATCTGTCATCAATAAATCCGCCCCCGCACCGAGACAAGGCTAGCGCACAACGAGCACTGAAGCTCCGACAGTGCTACAGGTTAGGAGGTTTAGGCTGCGAGGTTAGGTTAGGTTACAATGGTAAGAGCTTGAACGTTACAATATGACTCTGTCACGCATACACACGCACGCACACACACACCACGTCAATGGTGGCAGCTCAAGTCTCGCCGTTAACGTTGTGTATCCTTGAAGGAGCATAGAAATCGGCACCGAGCGTAAGGCCTTGAAGCGAGCAAGCGCCGCAGGAAAAAAAAAGTAAGTTTAGATAAATGACTGATTATCTGATTCATTGATCGCACCTCTTGTTTGCGTGAGAATCGGTGTCGAATGGCAGGTCTACAAACAAGCGCAAAGTCTTCAGATGTGATAATACACAGCAGATTGATTGATTGATTGATTGATTGATTGATTGATTGATTGGTTGATTGATTGATTGATTGATTGATTGATTGATTGATTGATTGATTGATTGATTGATTGATTGATTGCACCCTGCTCGAGTTCGAATCTGTAACAAATCACAAGCCTACTAGCAAGCGTACGCTGCGGAAGTGTTCTTGCACAGAATATTAAATGACTGGTTCATTCATTCATTCATTCATTCATTCATTCATTCATTCATTCATTCATTGAGAATTGGTATCCAACGTCAGTCCTACAAGTAAGTCTACGTAGGATAAGGATGCGGTGTTATGGAAATGATTGATTGATTGATTGATTGATTGATTGATTGATTGATTGATTGATTGATTGATTGATTGATTGATTGATTGATTGATTGATTGATTGATTGATTGATTGAAGTTCAGCACCTGAACTACGAGTCAAGTCACAGTAGGTGACTCCGCATTAAGTTAGACCACCCAAGGTTTCTTCAATGCGTACCTAAATCTATCAGCAATCCTTGCCGAAATGCGTGTGCGCTAGCCAGGAGTCGTACCCGCGACCTTTGTGCTCGGCGGAACAAAGCCACGGCCACCGAGACAACGCGGCAGCTGTCCCTCGGAACAGCAGCGAGCCCGGCATTGGTGTGTCATCCTTAGATGAACCCACGGTCTACGCCAGAACTCTTCAGTCGCAGCACTTGCGAAACTGTTCGGTGCGAAACCCTGAGTTTAAAAAAAAATCCGGGCGTACAGGTAGTAATGAATCACGTGGAGCTTTTTCTAGAACACGCATATACGAATATAGAAACGATATGCTAATTGCAAAACAGAAGCTCGTTGTTTTGAGCTGAAAATATTATCGTGGAACGCGCATAAAATTTGCTCAGACGTCCAGGTTTCATCTTAAAACCAGATTTCGGCCGTCTTTTTTTCCATAAGTGAACGTGGCAGTTGAATTATAGGGTCAACGCAACGTGCTGCGAAAGGCGCTAAATCGATCATGCTTTCCTCGCGTTCTTGTTTTTTTTTTCTCACATAATCCGAGTTTCGCAGCCCAGTCGCTTCCTCAGTTTATTCTGCTTCCACCGAATGCGCTAATCAGAACACTCGCTCGCTTCTGCTTCGTCCACGCGAGCACGAAACAACGCGAAGTGCATGGTGTCGGGAAGAGTAAGTAAAAGACCAAAAAAAAAAAGAAACACGATGTCGCAATGAATTTTTCACCGCCTCGCGCTGGCGCGGTCGCCATAGAGAAGCGGGCAAATTATGGATGACTTGCCAAGCATCGCATAGCCAATGAGCAAGCAGTCGATGAGTATATATATATATATATATATATATATATATATATATATATATATATATATATATAACATACGAGAAGCAAGGCCACCCCACTTCGTGGGCACCGAGTCACTTTGACGGCTAGCGTAGTCGCACCAGCGGCAGCCCTTTGCACCTCGTAGAGACGACCTCACAGCGACGACGCCCTAGCGAATCTCCGCACGGCAATTTTTTCCCCACCCTGCCATCGCCTTCCTATAACAATTCGCATTGCATCTTTTAGAGGCATAATTGGCGACTTTAATACTATTCGCAGTCTCTCTTACGCTTCGCTGGTAAATTGTCGATACGTCTTACGTACCGCATATCACGAAAGAGGGCGCGCATGTTACACCCAGCGACCCAAAGTTGGCGTCGAAAGGCCGGTTCTTTGAACAGTACGGCACGTACGCAGGCGCGCGCACACCCACCGATCAATTGATTGATTGATTGATCGATTGATTGATTGATTGATTGATTGATTGATTGATTGATTGATTGATTGATTCATTGATTGATTGATTGATTGATTGATTGATTGATTGATTGATTGATTGATTGATTGATTGATTGATTGATTGATTGATTGATTCATTGAAAACTTTATTGTTCCACCGAGCTGGGGTGCCCGCCCCTTAACCTACACGCAGGTAGGGGAGGAGGACGAAGCAGTCCACGCGCCTTGAGGACGGTGAGTCTTCGCGGCCTCAACGGCCACTGATCCCAAATTCGCGCGAAAGAGGGCCATCGCACAGTCGGTCGTGCCCAGTAGTGGCACGTACCCTGAACTACGGGGTTAGCCTAATCCTCTCACGAAAGACAATCCTCCGCGTATGCATCGCGGTGGCCCTGACCGCTTGGTGCAGCAAGCTTGAGTGTTACGCTGCGTTAAACACCTGCTCGTATTGAAGAAAGGTATTGCGTCTGTAGAAGCCAGGTGGGTCGGTCTTGTGCTCTCCTGCTAAAATGGGTTGACATTTCCCTTCTGTGTATTCGAAATAGAATGAATGCAGGATACTCTGAAATTTTTTTGTTAGAGCACGAATACTCTCTCTCAAAGTATTACCAAGATACCAAAATACTCTGAAAAGCATCGTAGATAGATGTAATTTGAGTGTGAAGTACATATGGTACATGCAAGTCTGCCATGCGCCACCTAGTGATCCAAGTCGGCGGGAGAAATTTAAGGCGCGGACATAACCACAAACTGGGTTAAATTCCCAAAGAATGCCTAATATCCCTGTGAGACATCAACAGCGCGCGCTATTGCACGCCATACCGCTAAACATTTGCCTTCGCTCGACAGTCGTCGCCGTGAGCGATGAAAGCGCCCCCTCCCCCTCCCCCTCCCTCCGACTCGCGTTCAGCCGGTCCCTTCCATCCCTCTGTCTCTTGAACTACTTCCTCGTGCTGCGATATTCGAAGGCGTCGTGACTCTTCCATTTTCTTTTCTTTTTTTTTTTTACGTCGTCGCAGCAAACTCCTTCGCCAGTCATATCGCTCGTCCTCAAAATCGCGACGACACGCGAGTACGCGATGATTGTGCGCCGATGCTGCGCACGTGATTTCCCGTTTTCTTTTCGTTCTCGGTATGCCCTCGTCCGATCCAAACACCGGTTGCGCCGCCTTTCCGTATACACCTCTCAAGTCCTTGCTCACCCTCCTCTTCTGCCACCGCGCATCAAAGAGAACTTGTCCTCTCGAGCGTCACCCTCCGACTCCCGACCCCCCTTCCCGATTCCGTCGCCCGTTTCGATGCCATAAAATGTCGCTATCAAGTCATTCAGGTCGTGTGTGCCGGACTGTTACGACCACGTCTTCCTCTAAACCCAGGCTGTCCCGTTTTCCTTTGTCTCGTTTTGATTATTTACGCCGGTCCCGTTTTGCTTGCGTGTTGAGCCACGAGGCATCCACGCGAGAACTTCTTGGACGACTGTGGCCGGAGTAAGGCGAGAGAGAGAAAAGAAAAGCTATCGTAAACCAGCACGGCCTCTTTGACAAGGCGTGCCTCTTTTTTCCCTCTGCATTGTCAGGCAGCAACCACGTCCGACCGGGCTCTTTTATAGAGGCTCAATGTTTACAGGGCACTCCCGTTTTTTTAGGGTAACTTTCTCTCCCAGCCCTGCATGTATGCAAGCGCACTCCGGAAGCGAGGTTCTTGTGGCTTGGCCTCCGGTCGACTTTGTTCGTTTCGCGTCTTGCCCATAGGGCTCTCATTCCTGGCAAGGAAAAAAAAACGCTAAAAGCGAGGGTCGAAACCAGAGATCGCGCTGCTGAAGTAATGCAAGCGACTGAAGCAGACGCATGCCACAGTAGAGCTGGCGATTGTTAGCTGCCTGCAATTTATTGCTGTTGGTGTTGTCGTTGTTGTAAAGACCAAACCGGGCCCCTCGGACGCAAGTGGAGGGTAAGAACAAACAAAGTCGAGAGCCACAAAGTCCACAAACAAGTGACGCGAAGGAGACAGGCCGTGAAATGCAGCCTCCGATCAGTGTAAGCGTGTTGGGCGCAATAAACGGGAAGCCTGTCAGCGCCGACGGCGCAGCCGTTGCATTAGTGCTGCGTCAGTGGAGCACGTATATGCGTGGAGCGCGCAAAGAACGTGGCGCGTGAGTATAGCTACGCTGGGCATTCGCACAAAACAACCATCTCCGCGAGAATGCCGTTGCGCGCGTACTCCTCTTCCGTCGGCGCCGAGGATGTCGACGAAATAGCTAATACAAAAATGAAAAAAAAGAAGAAAGAAAATCTCGGGTGCCAAGTTGCATGTCGCTACTGCAGCCTGTCGCCGCTAGGGGCCTCCACGGTCGCCACTTCCGCCATACCACCCGGGTGGCCGCGAGGATTTACAACTACCCACGGCTCGCCGCCAGCCCACTGCTAGAGGGCGCTGACGTCGTCGCCTCCCCAACCTTCTTGGCGCTTCCCCTTTTTTTCCCTATTTCTTTTCCTCGCCTGTCGTCTGCTCTCGGCTACGCAGACGACATTTTGGCTTATCGCTCGCCCCCGCCATTATTTTGTCCCTTCTTTATTGTTTTCATGTTTCTTTATTGTTTTTATGTTTCTTTGTTGTTCTTGTTTTGTTTTTGTTTTTAGCCATCGCGCTCCCTCGCTCCTGGGCGCCGTGTCTGTGCGTGGGGCCGCTCTGTGTTTGCGGTCGCTCGGCGCAAGACCGCCACGCGCGCTGTTCCATTAAGGTGGGGAGACCGCTACGCGGTCGGCGAGCTCGCGACAGTCGTTTTGGCAGTATAGGGCACTCGTTGGATGCTCCTTTTTTATACTTGTGCGCATCTCCCCCTTGTTTCTTCGTCTCCGTTCGGTAGTTTTTCTCCTTTCCTTCGCTCGGGACACCCCCCCCCCCCGTTTCCTCGCTCCCTTTTTTCCCCGTTTCCCGTTTCTTTTCCTTCAGCTCCACTCCACGTTTCTCGTACGCCCTCGCAAACAGCTACCGGGCCGCAGTAATAGAGCGTAGGCGTGCGAGAGGTTATTTGGCGCCGCGTTTATCTTTATTCGTGCCACTCTTCCTCTCTGTCCCGTTCCTCACTCTATATACGTGCGGGCTTTCGCTTCGTCGGCTCGATGTAAATGGAGGGGAGGAGGGGTTGCGGTCACAGTCTGAGTTGATAGTACGGGGACCGCTGTGGGAGTACTGCCACAGAGCGACCATGGAAAAGAAAGGAACACTGCCACCCACTGTAGCTTAACGTCCACAGCGTTCTCTGAGCAACAATCTCACCCCAAGGCCCTCTCCGTCGGCAGCACGCACCAGGGCCGTGGTCTTCGTTAGCGCAGCTATCTTTTATACGCAAGCTCGATCACCTCTTGCACCGAGATTTTGTTTCTGTGTCCCACTCACACTCCCTGCTTCGCTAATAGATTATTCCTTGACGACGACAGGGAGAGAAGGGATGCTTGAAGTTTCTCTTCCTTCTCTCTTTCTTGGTATTTTTCTCTTCTTTTTCTTTCGTATTTTTTTGCGGACGAAGCGACAACAAGAGCCGGGGTTGATTGCCAGTGCCCCCTTGACAACCGCTCCCACCATTGCTCGTACTAGCTTTTACGATCCTCCGTGTCAGGCCTGCATTTGCAAGAGACTGCGAAAAAAAGAGGAAAGACGCAATCCAGTATTGCAAGGGAAACGGACCGCACTTTAATAAGCCCGGTTTGCGGGCTGCGATAATCCTGCGAGCAGAAACTGCCAGCGTGGCAGTTTCCTCTGATGTGCTTGTTTGCGTTTATTTCTTTCCTCCCGTTCTTTCTGTCTCTCTTCCTCTCTCCCTCTTGATTGTTTGTTCTAGTCTTGGAGTGTATCCGTGCCTTCGCTTACTTTCTTTTCTTTTCTTCTCGCATCATCATTTCGTTGAAATATATGAAGCGGTGCCTGAGCATTCGTGTAACCAGATTACTGGTACGTCAGCGATGACAGAATGATCGTTCATTACCGCCGATTAGATTATGCTGCTCGTGTAACACATGCGCATTATACAGACGCGAGGAATAGAACATTTGTTTGCGCTCGTTCAGTGAGCTGTGCACGTTTTTTTTGTGCGTGTGTGTGCTGGAAAAAAAATAACATCGGACAAGGACCGCTCGAACGTTAAACGCGCGAGCTTTTGGCAAACAGAATAGAATTGATAAAGTAAAAAAAACATCCTGCAAAAATTTGCGCTAGGTGACTCCGGTTCTTTTTCTTTCACGGCGCGTAATGAATGCGGCGTAGGGATTTAGTGCAGAGGAGCTCGGGTTGCGTAATTACTGGTGTATAGCGTCCCAAGTTGTACGTCGGGTAAAATCACCGCTGTTACGCACACTTGCCGCTGTCTTTCATCTGAACGTGTTCAAACAAGCTTGGCTGATTTTTTTTTTTTTCCGTGCTCGTCATTATGTTCTCGAGTCCCTGTCAGGAAAGCGGGGGCAGTCGACAGCTCCGGCAGCCTTGTGCGCGGCCTGGCGAAGTAGCTCTGCGCGTCTTTCTCGAGCAGAAATGGTCCAGCAGAAAAGTAGTAGGACGCAGTGTTGTGTGGTAGGTTGCAATAATACCTACAAGAATTCCTGACAGGGAAGACGAACTGGCCACGCGGGGGAGCTGAGCGTCGCCTCGACGGTGGCGGCCCCTGGCGGATGCAAGGTCCCTATAGCGGAAAGCGGCGCGGAACGGAACGTGCCTTACACTACGCGAAGAAAGGCGTGGTACTTGTTGCAGACGACTGAGCCACGAACGGCGATATCTGAACGCCGATGTCGGATAACTGTGCTTCGAGCCGGTTGGCCGACACACTCGTGCGCCCGGGCCAGAAATTTTGACGCGTGATGTACCTATAGTGTTTTTTCTGAGAGGGAAACGAAACGTACACTGACCAAAAAAAAAAGAACATTCCATCGAAACGGCGCTGTGTTGTTTCATTTACGAGTTTGTCCCGTGCGCGTTCGATTCGTCCGTGAATGGATGGAAACAACCTTACTTTAAATCCGGGAATGTTTAACGACCCGGGCTCAGGTTTCCCATAAGGGGACTTCGAGGCATTGCCTCGTCGCCGCCCCTCGAGCCTGCTGGACTGCCCACTCTTGTGTCTTGAGGCCCATAACGGTACACTTCAGCAACCAAATCTCGGGGTAAAATGCCTCGTCAAAGTATGACGGCCCTTTCGTGAAGTATGAGTCACCACGTGTTTGTCGTAATCGCAGGTAGTTTGCACGTGACGTCACGGACGCAGCTTTTTGCCGTACTGGGTCACAAACATGGCGCCTAGGATGACGTTAGCGCAAGCCATCTATATAGATAGCTTGCGCGTAACGTCACGGACGCAGCTTTTCACCGTGCTGGGTCACAAACATGGCGCCTAGGATGACGTCAGTGCGAGCCATCTATATTCACTGTAACGAACATGCGTGCTTTGTAGAAATCGGAGCAGATACGCTAGGCGCCTTGGTGAAGCGAATGCCATGTGTTTGACGCTGGATGGATGGATGGATATTATGAGCGTCCCCTTTGGAACGGGCCGGTGGGTTGCGCCACCAAGCTCTTGCTACTATACTGCCTAATATCCTACCAAGGTATTGGGGCAGTGTGGTATTGGGGCGCCATCTAGCGTGTACGCCGAGAAGGACGCGGTCTTTGGCTCTGAGGTACGGTTGCGCACCACCGCGACTTTCCTCGCCTTTCTTTTTTTCCACCTTCTTCTGTGATTACACATATGACTCGCAAGAGGCTTCAGACAAAGGGCTGCATGAGCCAACGAAAACACTGAGATCACACACACACATACGGCCGCGAATGAAGACATACGCTGGCGCACGGGATTCGTAATTTTCAACAACAATTACTCTGAAACTTTGGCGCTACAGCTCATTCCGCTATACCATAAGAATAATGGTAGACACGGGGATATTTGTCTGGTCTTCATGCTCAGTAGCACTAGACATTCTCGCGGAGCTATCTTTTGCGCTTTATCTCTCTTTTTTTTTTATTTTCAACCAATCAGAGCTCTGTAAACGCGGCAAACAACGAGTCTCCGAGCACATGCGCAATGTTGCGAACGATTCCGCTTTTGCCACAATAACTTGTCGAATACATGGTGAATTTCCCAAGTCGCGAAGCCAGAAGGACGTATAGTCTAGGCAAGTGCACGTAACTAATGCTGGTTGCAAGTTGAACCATTCTTTTTATTATTATTATTATTATTATTATTATTATTATTATTATTATTATTATTATTATTATTATTATTATTATTATTCGGGACGATTTGCTGAATTGTACAGGCAATTGCATTGCTTGCAGTCGAACCATACTTGTAGCTTCCTCGGACACTATCGCTCGAGCTCCCTCCAGTAATTATTCTTTTGTACGAAACTCTATAGATTGGCGCGAAGGAATACGGTAGACAAAAAATCCGGCAGACTTTTGCCGTGTCCACTCTTCGTTCAGCTTCACATCAAAAGCCATTCAACCACGGCTATGTTTCTTTCACCTCCGAGGGCGTTCTTCCGACCGCAATGCCCGTTGCATTTGACCCCTCGACGCGCGCTTCGGCCGCGGTTTCACGGTACCCTCAGTGCTGGCTACCCATGTCCGAACATGCAGAGTAGATGGTTTGCCAAACTTCTCCTTATTTCGTACATACTGCCGGTATTATTGTTTCCTACGCCCGCGTGAGCAGTTCGCTCACTATGTATTTACGCCTTCTTCTTTATTTTTATTTATTGATTTCAAACGCTGCTCACCCCCAACCGCTAAAGGCCGTAGCAGAGTGGCGCCTCGCTTCGAAGTACGAAGCAGTGGGTTCGATTCATGATTGCAGCGGCGGCATGGCGATGTATTCGAAACGTTAGCTTACTCGTGTACCAAGCTTTTCGGGAACTCAAAAAAAAAACAAAAAAACTTCCCGGGTGAAAAACACTTCTGCACACCTCCACTACACTGGGTCCGTCGTAGCCCTTGCGTTGCTCTGGGGCGATCCACGCACCCATCAATCAATCAATCAATCAATCAATCAATCAATCAATCAATCAATCAATCAATCAATCAATCAGTCAATCAATCAATCAATCGCTCCAATGCCTTTTCGGCTTGAATTC
The DNA here is from genome assembly GCF_023375885.2 of Dermacentor andersoni. Taxonomy (NCBI): domain Eukaryota; kingdom Metazoa; phylum Arthropoda; class Arachnida; order Ixodida; family Ixodidae; genus Dermacentor; species Dermacentor andersoni. Next base: position 123,261,426 of record NC_092821.1, on the reverse strand, counting down.
GCCCATATTTGCGCAACCGACGCCTTATGCGGCTGCTTGCGAGTTACTTCAGGCACACCGCATACGTCTAAGATAAAAGCGACAATATTTCGATTTGTAATGCAACGCGCAAACGGAACATCATGACGATGACAAGATGTACTTATTGAGGGATGGCTCGAAGGCCTATAATGGGGAATGGGAAGAGGTGGGGGAAGGCGTCACAAATCGGCGCGCGGCCGAAAAAGAACGAAAAAAAAACTGCGTTTAACACTACAGCAAGAAATAAAGAAGCAGCTGTCGCAAATCATATCTGACCTTAATCGCTCGCACTGACATCGCCGAGGTTTTTCAGAGCGAGGCTCTTTGCCTCTTGGTGGTCGGGGCCATTTCGCACGAGGTTCACGACAAAAAAAAAAAAAAAAAAAAAAAAGAAGGACCACGCGCAGAACGTCTCCGCAGGGCGCCTTGTACCCCCGCGTCACTCCCGGGGAAAATGGTGTACTTAGGAACTCTACCCGGACAAATTGCGCTCGCCAGGCATTACGCACTCCCGACGGGGTGTACGAAACGAGAACAGAGAGGCACTGCACCTCCACGCGGCGGGCTTGAAACACCTCTCAATCACCTCCGCGTTATATACCGCTCCGCGTCTCCTCCCTCCGAGCGTCCCAAAAAGACTAACGCCCTCCTGCAGGTCCTCCTTCTCCCTTGCCTTGGTGACGACCTGCGCGCTGTACGCCTACTTGAATGGCGCGTAATCTACGCAAAGCGCTTCGACGCGCTGATGCGTAAGGAGGCAACAACAAAACGAGAGCGCCGTAAATACAGCGGCAACAACAACAACAAAGGACGAAAGATCGACGAAGAAGAGCTCAGGCACTCGGAACCGTGAAGTCCGCCTTGGTCGTCGTCGCTCCTGGGCGTTCTTTTTTTCAGAATCGGTATACTTCGTTGGGGGGGAAAAAAAGAGAAATTGCCGGCCGCTTGCACGCGCGTTCTGCTCGCCCGACTTCCTTAATAAAATACGTGCAGTGTCGTCCAAGCTACGATGCATAACGAGATGCTACAGAGGCGACTTGAGGCGCGCTGGAAAGTGGAGGTTCTTTCGGAGCTTGGCGGGGTAACGTTTGCTCTACGTGTCGGAGAGAGGTAGAGAGAGAGAGAGAGCTGGGATGACTTTGTCCGCGGTTTACTATACCCTACACGGGCGAGGAGATGGATGAGCGAAGGAGACAGAAAGCGAGAGAGACAGAAAGAAACGACACGAGTCTATATCAATCACGCGCAGAATAGTAGGTGCAGCGTGCCCAAAGTCGGTCGCACTGGCGTATGCTGTGGAAGAGCTCGGCCGGCGGCAGTTCTGAGCTGACGAGCTGCGAGGCCAGGCTTCCAGAGCCTCTTTTTTTTTGACTCGGTCAAAAAGAAAAAAAGTGGCCGATTGTCCCCTTAAGTCTGCTCAAGGCACATTTCAAGAGTCTGTCGTCGTCTGTTCAAGCGGCAATATCGACGGAGGAGGCAAATCGATAGCCTCTTCACATCAGTTCGTTCGCAGGCGTCGAAGCTGCAGACAACGTTTAAATGTCGTTGTTTTTTTCCTCGTGCAGGCAGTGTGAAGTCTTTAGGTAGGATGGGTTGAATCATTGGCGGCCAGCTGTAAGACTTCCGTACTTCTCGCCGTGATTGCGGTTCAATGAATGCTCAACCGCCAGCGTGGCCACCAGTGGCGCTGGATGACACTCCCAATGCGTGCTCTACGTAAACATGCGCGCGAGCATCGAGGATGTGGAAGGAGGGACAGACGTTGCTCTGGCTCCTTTTGTAGAAGCAGGGGAGTTCCGGCGGAGCAGTGGGCCCACGTCCCACAGATGCAGTTGCACCGACCTGCCACTGGAGACGAATTCACTTCCCGTTCGGTCCCGTTCAGTCCCGTCCCGCCGTGTACTGGACTTGTCTTCCCTTGTCATGTCTCCTACTCTCTCCACGTCGGTGATCATGCTGTTGCGGCGCAAGCAAAAAAAAAAAAAAGAAGAAGAAACGCAAATTTTGAAGACAAGCTTTCTTTTCATCCACTTCTTCTTTTTTACATTCCTTTTCATAAAAAAACGACGATGATCGTCGTGAATTCAATGCTCCTCCCCACTAAGTTCGACAGGTCATCTTCTTTATGCTCGTTTATGACTTAAGGTTCTGTGCGCATTCTCCCGTCGTTTCTTATCCGTGATAGCAGCGCGCGGCAAGTGAATAAGTTCCGACCGGCGCCGATTCGCCATCCTTGTGCAGTCGTTTCTTTCTTCGTTTCAATCGAATACCACAGAGGAAATAAATTTGGACTTTGCTGGCGCAGCAGCCACTCCTGTGCGTCAAGCACAGGTTTATTGTGGTCTTGAACAGAAAGGTTGGTGGTCAGAGATATGACAGGTGCAAGCTTTGGCAACAGATTACTTCGAATAACAAGCACCTAACAGTTCACATAGAAAGCCTGCTAAAATACAGATACTATCCGCATCGTTATTTCGTACAGTCACGGGGGTTCGTATGGGGACATACGAAGGGGAGGGATGCGAGGGGGCTGGTTCTTATACGATGCCATATAATTATGAATTGGTGCATACTATGCATATTTTTGTCTCTTTCATAAGGAACTGTGTAAAAGTGAAGCCTTATGCTGAATTATCAGCTGGCCTGTGGCATTCTCATTCGCATTAGACGCACGAGCAATGGAACTACAGTATCGCTGAAAGCCGGTTGTACGAAATGCTAATATTAGGCCAGCATTGCCCAAAGCAGGGCCAGTATTGGCCAACGTTGGCCTACATTAGCGCTTGCTTCCTGTAAGGCTAGCATACGACCGGAATTTTAAAACGCACAACAGGCCTTTGTGTTGAATGAGTAGCGGCAAGGTGCAAAAGACAAGGCCAGAAGAAGGACACAAACGACAGGACCGACGCCAGTAAAGCCTTTCTCTACCCCCCGTCCACACTGCACTAGACGCATCGCTAGAATTCCGTACATCGTTACGATAGCACTCTGCATTAGCTAGCAACTGCGCCCAGCTTTGGCTTTGCCGCACGCATCTAGCGAGAGGCGAAACGCATTTGTCTTATATACATATACATACGCGCCAATAAACGCGCCCGCTGTTTCTTTTTTTCTCATTCGCACTTTTATTTTTCACGTTTTAGGCGTTCACGTTTGCTCTTTGTCTGCCTCCACCATTCTTCACTTAGACACTGGGATCGAGAGCCAAGTAGCCTTAAACGACATTTTATATGCCTCTCGAAGAAGATAATGGCTTTATCAGTCGATAAGTGGGTGGACAATTTGTCCTGCCGCCCCTCTTCTACCCCCCTACTGACTTCACCCGCTTTCTTGTCCCTACCTAAGAATCGAGCGACACCCTTTAAGAGGATCGCTCCGGGACGTGAAGAAGGACCGTTAATCTTCAATCCATTAGATGTTGTCTCCGTGGCACATTGTTTCTCGGCCGATAAAGCCCTCGAACGGTGTACCAGCTTCGTGCTTCGAAAAAAAGATTAGACAGTCTAATGTTGGGCCTAAGCGATAAGATTGATACGAAAGAACGCGCATCCTCGTCAAAGCCTGTGTCGCCATTTCAAAACGGGTCTTTCTAACGTAGGCTCAGAGCTGTTTACTGTAGCCCTTAACATCTGCCACTGGCATGGTTATTAGACTACTTGGCTTGCTCGAGCAGGTATTTCCGTTTCATAAAGGAGCTGATGCTTGCACAATAATCGCAATTTTAATTAGTGCCGACATACACTCGTTCTGTAATGTTTGTACTCCGCTTGTAGCGTAACGTCCCTTTACGATACCATTGCTAGAACAAAACATACCTCTCTTTCTTTCATTCTTTCTTTCTTTCTCTCTTTCCTTCTTTCTTTCTCTTTCTTTCTTTCTTTCCTTCTTTGTGGTGTTTATATATGTGTGCATGTATAATAACACCAGAAATAATGGTAATAAAACTATACTCATCATGTCCATGACACGTGTAGCATGTGCAGTGTGTATTTGGTAACACATATCGCTACAGCAAGGCAAACCTTTCTTTTATCCGCCTGCCTCAAAGTGCAACAGCGTTGACACTAATCGTTGGTGACAATATCACTGTTATTTACAACGACAGGAATCGTTGCCCGCTTTCGTTATGTGGCAGGACGCATAAAACCATGCCACATTATTGTACGATGCGTCTTTTCCGGCATTCAAAAATTAATGATTAAATTATGGGGTTTTACGTGCCAAAACGACTTTATGATTATGAGGCACGCCGTAGCGGAGGGCTGCGGAAATTTCGACCACCTGAGCTTCTTTAACGTGCACCTAAATCTAAGTACACGGGTGTTTTCGCATTTCGCCCCCATCGAAATGGGGCCGCCTTGGCCGGGATTCGATCGCGCGACCTCGTGCTCAGCAGCCCAACGCCATAGCCACTGAGCAACCACGGCGGGTTTTGAAAAATGACACGGCCAATGTCGTGCACGGACAAATTTATAACAGACCAAAGTAGCTTTCCTTTACCATTTTGTTAAATATGTGCACGCGTGCAGTAAAAGGTTTCAGCGAATGTTGCTCCACGCCTATCAAACATCCGTATGAAAAAAAAATACTCGGCTTTTAGCGCGTGTCGTTACATACAAACACGCTTTTTTGGGGGGTTTTGCGTGCCAAAACCACGGTATGATTATGAGACAGGCCGGAGTGAGGGAGGCCGGAAATTTGGACCACCTGGAGTTCTTTAACGTGAACCTAAATTTAACATTACATACATACATACATACATACATACATACATACATACATACATACATACATACATACATACATACATACACACGCATGCATGCATGCATACATGCATACATGCATACATGCATACATGCATGCATGCATGCATGCATGCATGCATACATACATACATACATACATACATACATACATACATACATACATACATACATACATACATACATACATACATACATACATACATACATACATACATACATACATACATACATACATACATACATACATACATACATACATACATACATACATACATACATACATACATACATACATGCATGCATGCATGCATGCATGCATGCATGCATGCATACATACATACATACATACATACATACATACATACATACATACATACATACATACATACATACATACATACATACATACATACATACATACATACATGCATACATACATACATACATACATACATACATACATACATACATACATACATACATACATACATACATACAGCAGCAGCAGCAGCGACTTATCCGCCCGTTCATGGCAGTCGGAGCAGAGACCGGGCACTGACTTCACAGGCGCTCAGCTAGCTTTCCTCAAGTCGACGCCGTTCAAACAGCAAAACAAGAACCCACTTGCCGAGCCCCTATGCCGCGCGCATGACAGCATCTCCCCCTAAAGAACGAAGAAAAAGAAAGAAACATTGTCGACATTGTCAGCTTAAGCTGCCGAAAGGACTCTTTAGAAACTACCTACCCTTCACATGTTTGCAGTATTTTCTTTTTCACTTTCTCGTTAGCGTCTTTCTTATTTTGTGCATCCCAGTCACACTATTCCTGTGACACTTATCCTCCCGGACACATTCTTTTTTTCTTCTTCTTCGTTTACTACAGATATGGAACCCTGCTACCCATCTGACGTGGCTCTGACTCCTCTCCCGGTGTAACATTTCCATGCGTAAGATGTCAGGGTTGGTGGTCTCCTTTATCTCATCGTTGTCTCTTTCGTTCTTTATAATTTTTTGCGTGTGCGCTTCTCGCCGTGGTGTTGACCCGGGCGATATGGTAGTTGACGGTGACATCCAAGCTTATGCCTGTCCTCCTGTCTTCTAACTCTTTCTTTGAAAGGAAAGCACACTCTCTCCCGCTACTTGCCTCTTTCGCCGCTCCTCCTTAAACCACCCTGCAGCTTTTCTAGTTACATTCTTTTCGTATATCGCTTCTTTTTCGAGTAGGCCAATGCTATACGCAGTGCATTAGAGACGTTTTTCGTCCGTAAACTTTCTTAACGTTTGTGGGTTCGTGCATTAATGGTAGCCGTGGACGCCAGGAGCATAAAGCCCCCCCTCCCCCCTCCCTCCTCCCCCCGGATCTTGTAAGTGTAGGGACAACTGGCGGCAACGCCTCGTGGTTTGCGTCAAGGGAGACAGATTTATTCTGGCCAAGTGCTAAGAGCCGCTTTACATTAAGCAGCTGTTGAGCAAAGCGAGAACAAGGTAAAAGCGGGAGCCAACGTTTCGACAAATTGGCATTGTCTTTTTCAAGCAGCTGTGCGACATTTAGGCAGACAACCAGGGCGTTCGCAGTCTAGTCTCTTTCAAAGTCGTTCCCTCCTTTCCCTTTGCATGAACGAACGGAGGAGAACTTCGCAACTGCGAAATCAGTTATTGTCACGCTGAAGGCCTTATCATATCAAAGGGCACATCCGGGTGTGAACGTACGTACGCGCCGGTTAAAAATTCAGGAAACGATGCGTGCTAAACGCATCGTTTCCTGAAGTTAACTTCTAGGTTATCTTCTGGTGGAATAAAAAGCAGGGAAGAGATTGATACGACCCGATTCGTTTCAAGCATAGGTAGCTGTGCGAGGCAGATGGAGAAGTTTTGAGGAAGAGAAAAAATAAGTTAAGAAGACGTATACAAGAATGCTGGAATAAAAAGCATGTATCGCATACCTGATTAAATCAAGCAGGATAGGTGACTATTTTTCACCGACCCATTTCAAAGGAGATGCGTACCAATAAATCATCATCAACATCAACCTAGCATGTATCGCATACCTGATTAAATCAAGCAGCCCAGTTGAAACACCGCAGTGTTTCAAAGGGGACGCCAATAAAAATTAGAACCATTCCACTCTGTGAAGATAGAATGGCCAGCGAAAGCTGACGACAGTAGGAGCTCTCAAACAAAGAGCAAAGTGCTTTCGATGCCATTTCATCTTCACAAAGTGTAATGGTTGTCTGGGCTCGCGAATGTCGTTTTCGTCCAGCGTCGTGGGAACGTTCTTCGTCGGTGGTCGTTTCGCGCCGGCGCCGTTTACATTCTCGTTGCTGTTCCATCCGGCGCTCCTCGTACGCATGTTGTTCTTCAGTTGCACGAACTGTACGTGTTCGCCCCATCGATAACGGAGCTGTTTATTTAGCGCCGATACCTCTCCTGCTTTGTACTGCAATAAGCTTGACGTGACGCTATTGTTCGGGGCCAGCGTGCCTCATAATCAGAAAGTGGTTTTGGCACGTAAAACCCCACAATTTAATTTCAGGGCCAGCGTTCTTAACTGCTCCGTATTTTGACATCTGCGCCGCCGCACTGCACTCGTACGTAATCACACACAAAGCAAACAATGAAACCTGTTGCATATGGATTTGTTAGAAATCGCTAAGTCTGTTTCTGTTGCCGGACGCCGAAAAAAACTACGAAAGGCTAGTCATATACAGCTTTCGCTGCAAAACCAGCATCATCATCATCAACCAAGCATGTATAGCATACCTGAATAAATTAAACAGGCTAAGTGACTATTTCTTACCGCCCCATTTCAAAGGCTATGGATGCCAATAAATCATCATCAACATCAGCCTAGCATGTATGGCATACCTGATTAATTCAAGCAGCCTAAGTGACAATTTGCCACTGCGCAGTTTCAAAGGCGATGCCGATAAACCAGCATCAACATCAACCTAGCATGTATGGCATACCTGAATAATTCAAGCAGCCTAAGTGACTATTTGTAACCGCCAGGTTTCAAAGGGGATGCATGCGAATAACTCATCATCAACATCAACCAAGTATGTATCGCATACCTAATTAAATTAAGCAGGCTAGGGGACTATTTGCCACCGCCCCATTTCAAAGGGTACGCCAATAAATCATTACGAGTATCAGAACAAATCGGGTAGCTCGGTGGCGAGATCAAAACATTTCGCAACTTTTAGAAGATCCAGATGCTCTACAGGGAGAAAAGCTGGTATCGACATCTTGTGACGTCGAGTACAAGTAAAATGTCTTCGAAAAAAAATTGTGTCACGTCAGTACTGTCCTTAAAGAAAAAGAATCATCACAGTACCGCACTTTAGTCATGCCGCTACCAACGCTTTGCGCCAGCACTGAAGTAGGATATTTAAGCCACTGCAGTATTAGTTGAGCGCGTTTTCTGGTTAGACGCTGCGTCACCAGATGTCGCTAGTGGCGATGTTGCTGCCGTAGTCTTCTCCGGGAACCTGGTATTCCACAGACGGCATTCGCGTTTACGGACACGCACCCGCACAGCCAACATCGCCTCCTGTCCCCTAATTGTTCGGCTGCACCTTCTAATGAGTCTATTTGAGGTGGTGCACGCTTTACAGGAGCAAGTCACGGCATTGGTTGTTCACGTGCTGCGGACCGCACCATCACCGCTCTGTAGAAGTAAGCGGGTCACTGTATCCTGTAATAGCAGATGTCGACGTCTGAAGGAAGCGTAATCCCCACTCATTGGCCTTGCTTGCTTATTTTTATTTCTTTCTCTTTATTCCGCCCCTCGCGTTGTTGTTTATTCCAGATGCTGGACGCTTCTCTTAAAACTTGTAAAACTCGAAGTCCACACTTCATTTGGTTCTCTTGGGCAGGCTGGAATAGGTATAAATATGAGATTTGCCATACAGAGTCGATAAAGGAGAAATGTTCAAGGTTTCAAGGTCACCGTCCTGCCGCCGTTGTCGTCGTGCTCGTTTGCAGCTCGCCTTTCACAAGCGCGCCGCAGTCCTTCTCGGCGTCGTTGTCACGAAGACCAGCTATCCTAGTTATGCACCTGTCCTAGCTATCAGTCGACAAAGTGTCACCGTCGTCGTAATCGCACCACTAGCTTAGTCTTCAATGTCGTGTGTTGTCTATTTCCCTGGTCTCGGGGAGCATCCTAAAATGTAAGCGAG